>NW_021834859.1:0-7500 GCF_006345805.1 Octopus sinensis
ATATATAATATATATATATATATATATATATATATATTGGTGTGCAAATATGTAGAAAATATATATAAAAGGGAAAGAGAAATGCCTTCATTTCACATAATTTTAATATCTTTTTATAAAGATATATATACATACATATATTATGCATGGTAAAAGTCTCATAAAATGTAGTGATATCAAACTGGTTTTCGCTATTTAAATTACCTTTTCAAGGCACATTGTGAAGTAATCATTCCTTGAAACAAAGAAATCGCGCCATTTTATAATAATAATAATAACAATTATTATTATTATTATTATTAATTATTATTATTATTATTATATCTCTTTTACTCTTTTACTCTGTTACTTGTTTCAGTCATTTGACTGCGGCCATGCTGGAGCACCGCCTTTAGTCGAGTAAATCGAGCCCGGGACTTATTCTTTGTAAGCCCAGTACTTATTCTATAAGTCTCTTTTGTCGAACCGCTAACGTAAACACACCAGCATCGGTTGTCAAGCAATGCTAGGAGGAAAAACACAGACACACAAACACACACACATATATATACATATATATATATATATATTATATTATATATATATATATATTATATATATATATATATATATATATATTTATATATATATACGACAGACTTCTTTCAGTTTCCGTCTACCAAATCCACTCACAAGGCTTTGGTCGACCTGAGGCTATAGTAGAAGACACTTGCCCAAGGTGCCACGCAGTGGGACTGAACCCGGAACCATGTGGTTGGTAAGCAAGCTACTTACCACACAGCCACTCCTGTGCCTATATGTATATATAAAGAGAGGAAAATGGAGAGGTAATGGTTGATGATTAAATTATTAACATATTGATAATCAATTCAAGAATTGTTACAATTTATACTCAATAAATTACATTATGTAATAAAGTTGCATTTATAAGTCGTGAGCAAAATAAGCTCTCCGAGGTACACCAAGCTAATATTTATTCACATTGTTCACATTATTTATGCTATTTACATTTAATGGATATTTGTCCTCGTCTTGTTTGTTGTTAACACAACATTTCGGCTGATATACCCTCCAGCCTTCTTCAGGTGTCTTGGGGAAATTTCGAACCTGGGTTCTCATTCCTAACGAATATTTTTCGATGTTATTATTATTGTTGTTGTTGTTGTTGTTGTTGTTGCTGTTGTTCAGGTCATTGCTTGGAATCGAACTCGGAATCTTGAGGTTAGTAGCCCGCACTCTAAACCACTACGCCATATGCTCGTAATCCCAAGATTCCGAGTTCGATTCCAAGCAGTGACCTGAACAATAATAATAATAATAATAATAATAATAATAATAATAATAATAATAATAATAATAATAATGTATCAATGTGTCTCTAAAAGAAATGGAGAAACTTTCAAAATACCAAGACCTGGAAATAGAGGTAACCAGAATGTAGAATCTAAAAATAGAAACAATTCCTATCATAGTAGGTGCATTAGGCATGATAAAAAATATTCAGACAAATACATAACAAAAACACCAGGACTTACAAACACATATAACATACAGAAAATTGCACTGCTAGGCACTGCACACATCCTACGCAGAACACTTTCCATACAATAACCATCAGAGCATCACAACAAATCACAGCACATACCTAAGGCACACATAACTGCGCTCGGTAGTGAAGTGAAAGCACGCTATAAAAATAAAACTACTGAAAATAATAATAATAATAATAATAACATCGAAAAATACATTAGAAATGAGAACCCAGGTTCGAAATTTCCCAAGACGAAGGCTGGAGGGTATATCAGGCGAAACATTGTGTTAGCAACAAACAAGATGAGGACAAATATCCCTCGAATGTAAATAATGTAAGCTAATATTTGTGGTTTTAAATTATTAAAAAAACACCGCGTATTCTTGTGGCAGAGTCCGAAGCTATTATCCATCACTATTTTATATTGTATACCAGTTAAACTGGCTTTTATTCTGAGTTATATACAAGACAAGGTATAAATAATGGTTATTACATATTAGAGAAAATCTGACTTACAGCTGTCTCCAGTAGTGATTAAAACGCACCTGTAATAGCTACAGGAAACTTCTGTAAGTCGAATTTACTACAATAAATAAAAATATGTAATTACCACTATTTGCGCCTTGTCTTTTGTATATATATATGTGTGTGTGTGTGTGTGTGTGTGTGTGGTGTGTGTGTGTGTGTGTGTGTGTGTGCGTGCGTGTGTGTGTGTGTGGATCTGTATTGTATGTATATATATATGTATATATATGCGTGTGTGTGTGTTTGTATATGTGCGTACCTGTGTGTAATGTGTGAACATGCGTGTGTATATGCGTATATATGTATGTATATATATATATATGTATAAAATACTCACACATATATACATACATATACATGTAAATATATGTATCATATTAGTAAAACCTACCTACCTAATTTTAAATCTATTTATCTGTCTGTCTGTCTATGTCTCTATGCAGATACATCTCTCAGTTTTTCTATATGTCCCTTTATATATATATATATATATATATATATATCTCTTATGTCTAGCTGTCTATCTATTTATCTATCTATCTATCCATTGCTCTAGCCATCGTTTCTCTCTTTATATATATATATATATATATATATATATATATCTGTGCAATTATTTATCTATCTATCTATCTGTCTATCTACCTATCTAACTGTCTATCTATCTACTTATCTAACTGTCTATCTATCTACCTATCCATCGATCTAGCCATCAATCTCTCTCTCTCCTCTCTCCTCTCTCTCTCTCTCTCTATATATATATATATTATATATATATATATATATAATATATTATATATGCATTTATCTATCTATCTACATATCTATCTATTTATCTTATCAATCTGTTTGCTTGTGTGTTTTTTTCTGTTTTTCTGTCTATCATCCACTCTATTGGTCTATCAATGTATCTCCTCCGTCTTACCATCTGTCTAGCCATTTTTCTGTCTGACTGTCAGCCTGCCTGCCTATCATTTTATCTATGTGTTAGTCTGTCTGTCTCTCCATGTGCGAGTTAGGCACGATCGTATTCTTTTTTGCTTTTTGTTCCTGGCTCTCTGTTCCAATCTCTTTTTCCTTCTTCCTTCTCTTCTCTAGGGTTTTTTTTCTGTAGATTTGACGAAGTACTATTTCCGAAACGTCATACCTTTACTCTTAACTCGTATTTTCGAACGTCAAACTGATAATATTCTCTGTCAACGTCCATTGAACTTTTATCGTTGTGGCATACATATATTCATATATTTGTGGGTGTGTGGGTGTATGTGTGTGTATGTGTGCGTGTGTGTGTGTAATATATATATATATATATATATATATATATATATATATACGCTTCGCCAAAGCGGTATTCCGTGAAAATTGGTAAACTTTGTACTTAAGGAAATCCTATTTAGTTAGTAGCATCCGCCAATGAATTAAAGCTTCACGCCAAGTCTTCCCTTTACAAATTAGTTTAGATCGTAGAATTTTATGATCTATGTTCAATACTGCACCTATTAACGCCTGGACATCTCTCACGCCTCTAAAACCTTTTGGATTACTTCCAAGTTCGTTTTGTGAATTTCTTTATTTTCAAAGAGTGCATTACGGAAGTGATCGAAAGGGAAAAAGTTTGAATTTGTTTTAATCCATGATGTTTTAACGATTCCATATTTCAAAATTTTCATCAACTCGTCTTTCTGAAACATTATAAACGGAATTTGCCGAATAATGTTTAACTTTTACCGTTTACTTGTTTCGATCATTGCACTGCGACCACAATAGAGCAATGCCTTGAAGGACTTTTAGTCGAATAAATCAACCACAGTACCTAGTACGTATACTATCGGTCTCTTTTTGTCGAACCGCTAATTCATGGGACCGTAAACAAGCCAAAATCAGTTGTCAAGTGGTGGCGAGGTGACAACCACAAGCACAAAGTTAAAACACCCACACACTTCCTCCGGATCTTTACGTTCTGAGTTCAAAACCTACCGCGGTCAACTTCGTTTTTCGTCACTTTCGGGGTTGATAAAATAATCAGTTTGTCTCTTTCCCTCCAAATTTCTGGCCTCGAATCCCCGCAACGGACTAGCGTCCCGTTCAGAAGGGATGTTGTAATCACAAATACTTATATACACTATGGAAACCAGGTAGTTATATTCGTATGCATGTATATATATGTATGAATATATATGTGTATGTATGCATATATATATATATAATGTATGTTTCTATGTATATATATATATATGCATATGTATGTATACATATGTGAATGTTTCAATATATATATGTATATATTATATGGTGTGTGTATGTATACATATATGTATATATATATATATATCTATATATATATATATATATGTACATTTATATATGTATATATATGTTGTATATATACATTTTACATGTATATATATACAATAATATATATGTATATATATATATTCTATATATATATATATATATATATACACATTTATATATGTATGAATATATATATATATACGTATGTACACTATATATATATATATATATATATTATGAATATATATATATATACGTATGTACATATATATATATATATATTATATATATATTATTATATCTATATATATATATATATATAATATATATATTATATATATATATATATATGTATGTATGTATGTATGTATGTATGTATGTATGTATGTATAGTTAAGGGGTTTCATCGACATAACTCAAAATGAAAGACTTGGGATGAAACATGTCAGCAATTTAGAAGCAGTAAAATTATTGTATAGAAGTGAGTGAATTGTGATTTAATAATAACTGATCTAATAATGTTGATCTTTTCAGCTTGTTTAATGAAGAAATACCGAACATCGGTTGATTAATTTTATGTAGCTGTAAAACCTTATGGAGATTATATTACAAAGAATCCGACAATTCTGCCTGTTATGTAGTTTAAATGAGAAACTGTAATTAAAGATTAAGATTATTAACCCCAAAATTTTACGCGTTTTAATAGCAATCAATTTTTTCTCTTTTTTGCTTAATTAAGATGGTTGCCTTTTCCTCGTAGTTTTTCATGTCAACTGTAAAGGTGAAGAGGGTTAACTTGGACGGTGTTAAGTAGTGGAGATGTTCAGTGATTGTATGTGTTGATTCCTTTTGACTGTTTCTTCTCAATAAGGATAATTCATTTTTAACGAATCTTAACACAATATATATACAACTTCAAGTGGAATCGGACTTCATAAATAACCTTAAATTTTTTGCACTCAAGCATGGGTCATATTGACGCCTATACACCAAACTGAACGATGTTTTATCTCCAAAGTGAATATTGCAAGTGAATATACATCTGCTATAAACTTTCATTAAAGCAGCAAATTCTTGACAAAACTGATACTCAGAGTTTCACGTTCGTTGGGCAGTTGTGATGAATACTGAATTAAAATTAACTAACGGGACTCGTGAATATTTCACGGAATTAATAGTAAACCTATGAGGTTATTTCTGAAAACTTTATCCAAAAAACCTGAAAGTGTAGCCTGTGTTATGTCTGTATCAATAGATAGTCGCTCATCTGCTATTCTTTGAAAAGTGAAGGAAATTGGAATGCGATGATTACTTAATGCACTTCATGTATACACTTTATATACTTTATGCTCAATTTTATAAATATTTACTCTTACTTTTCCATTTATAAATATTTACTCTTACCTCTTATTGTTCCATTTTCCCCATAGACAAAATAAAAAGTATTCCGTACATATTATACAACCTTTAGTGAAATTAGAAGGTGCATATATCATCTGTCACGTAAATAAGACTGAATGTTTCACAGAATTGCACTTTTGCACATGCATTAAGAGATAGATGAGATAAAAAAAATTTAGTTCAATTGACAAAAATACATTTTTCACTGTCCAGTAACCACCGCCATCACCTTCATCGCCACCACCACCACCATCACCATCATCTCCCTCTCCTTCTCTCTCTCTCTCTCTTTCTTTCTTTCTTTCTTTCTTTCTCCCTCTGTCTGCCTCACTCTTCGCCTTATCTTCCTTTTCTCTCTCCATTCTCTTTCTCCTGTCTTTCCCTACAACTAATCACGTGAGAGCGTTACCGACGGGTTAAGATACGCAATAACATGCAAAACTTCTATAACATATATATATATATATTGAAGGCGCATGGCTCAGTGGTTAGAGCGTCGAGCTTACGATCGTGAGGTTGTGAGCTCGAATCCCGGACCGGGCTGCGTGTTGTGTTCTCGAGCAAGGCACTTTATTTCACGTTGCTCCAGTTCACTCAGCTGTAGAAATGAGTTGCGACGTCACAGGTGCCAAGCTGTATCGACCTTTGTCTTTCCCTTGGATAACACTGGTGGCGTGGAGAGGGGAGGCTGGTATGCATGGGCGACTGCTAGCCTTCCATAAACAACCTTGCCCGGACTTGTGTCTAGGAGGGTAACTTTCTAGGTGCAATCCCATGGTCATTCATGACCGAAGGGGGTCTTTACCCTTATATATATATATAGGTAAATGTAAAAAAATACAAACTGGGACAAATATATATATATATATATATATATATATAGAGAGAGAGAGAGAGAGAGAGAGAGAAAGAGAGAGATGAAATGGATGGATAATTCGGGTACTACAACGCATGTTTCGATGCCAAAATCTATTACTATTAACATATTGCGTTATACAAGATGACATGCAAGATTACGTAAGATTAACCAATAAATTGTCTTTTATCTTAATATATTTTTAGTACGAAATCATTTCTTATATGAAAACGCATATTTCGTATTTTTATTTTCATTTATATAAATGGATAGAATAAAACTCTTTACCCTTTATATCTTTATATATAAAAGTGAAGTTGTATGTCTGTCTCCTACGATTTAGATTCCTAACTACTCCCACATTTTGCCGTGCAGTGTAACCAAAAGCGGGTGTCTTATAGTCGTGATTCATATCGAGCCCTTCTGGGTATTAGCGCGCGTCTACGATGAGTCTACGATTTAAAAAAAATTTACCATCATTTTTTCCATTTTAATGCATTTTTTCGCTATTATATAAGGGAAGTAACTCTCTAAAAATGTCTACGATGAATCAACGATTTTTAAAAAAAATTACCATCATTTTTTTTCCATTTTTAATGCATTTTTTTTGCTGTTTTTTGGCTATAACTCTCTAAAAATGCTTATATAGTTATTTCCCTTACAAATCCGAGCAACGCCGGGCGATACTGCTAGTTTAAATATAAAGTTTGATTTATCCAAACCCCAAAGCATGTGCGTAAAAATATATAACACGTTTTCAACATTTTCTTGGTGTTGTTGACTTGTTCCTCTGTCTATATGCGCGCGTGTATGTATGTTTGTGTATGCGTGTGTGCGTGTGTGTGTGTGTTCGTGTGTCTTTGTGTCTGTAGGTCCTGCACCACCGTGTAAC
>NW_021834859.1:12500-27500 GCF_006345805.1 Octopus sinensis
CCTTAATGATGCTGAGAGCTATGCCAGCAGAGTACAAGCTCTTGGTAGGGCTTCCTATGCTGGACAGTCCAAAGGATAGAAGCCAGGCCTCTTCCCGGAGGTAGAAATAGGTTTGAATAGGGCTCGTAACCCTTCCTAGAATGAAGCAAAGATACAGAGGCATAGGTGACAATTCAAAGCGAACAAGACTTGGGAGAGGAAGGTTTTCCTCCCGGGGAAACACGTGCATTATAAGTCAAGTTCTGACCTGGACTTCATAAGAAAAGCGGAAGAAAGGACGCCCTGAAAATAGCTGGAGATAGAATACTGAGGTGGAGATGGAAAAGTAGGAATCCAGCTGAAGAGAAGCAGAAAAGGCTATCTAGTGTCAATAACAGTAGGGAAAATTCGACTATGACCGATGCTCCAAAGGGAGTTAACTGGGGTTGATATGAGCAACTTACACCTTTTCCCGAAGTAACTAATCCTGTGCCAAAATTTGAAACCATTGTTATTGCCGTCATTGTTGTTTTGTTATCGTTTGTTGTTGTTGTTGTTGTTGTTGTTGTTGTTGTGTTTCTGTATTTCCCGAGCTATTTTTCACTCACTGCACCGACTTATGCAAATCTGCTGGTGTTGTTTCGCCTCAAGTTGACGCCAATGAATTTAAATTGAGATCATTGGCCATCTAACCATATTCGGTCTGTTTCCTTTTTGGAGGCAACATGTAACAAAGTCAAAGGGAAATGTTATGAGAGAGATCTGACTGCCATTTTGAGCAGTTTGGATACTACGTGGAAACACTCTGCTCAACCGAACGTGCTGCTTTGGGTTCCTGAGTTTTGTATGATGTTGTGGTTTGGTGAAGGCGCATGGCTCAGTGGTTAGAGCGTCGAGCTTACGATCGTGAGGTTGTGAGTTCGAATCCCGGACCGGGCTGCGTGTTGTGTTCTTGAGCAAGACACTTTATTTCACGTTGCTCCAGTTCACTCAGCTGAGTTGTGATGTCACAGGTGCAAAGCTGTATCGGCCTTTGCCTTTCCCTTGGTGGCGTGGAGAGGGGAGGTCGGTATGCATGGGCGACTGCTGGTCTTCCATAAACAACCTTGCCTAGACTTGTGCCTGGGAGGGTTACTTTCTAGGTGCAATCCCATGGTCTGTGTCGTGACCAAAGGGGGTCTCAGAATGTGGTTTGGGAAAATGAGAAGACGTGATTGTATGTTACACTCAATTTCCTATGTAAAGTACTTGTTTTGTTTCCTGTTCAGATAATTTGCTCCCTACTCCATTAAAATATTGACTAAGTGAACAGGGAAGATGTCCTTGGCTTTTGCATCATCACTATCAATCTCTAGTCGTTTACTGTCTCAAGTCCTAGGGCTCATAGGATTGCTTACTCGGTTTCCATAACATATAAGTGACCGGGATCACAATATACCCATGTATAGGACCCCAGTCAGTCGCAGAGTTGCTCATATACGGCTTAGTGAACTGGAATAATGTGAAATGAAATGCTTTAGGAAGAACACAGCGCAATACAGCCCAGTCCAAGAAATGAAACCATGATGTTGCGATCGTGGATGCAACACCCTTATCACTAGTCTACATGTCTTCATCATGCCCTTTTCTGACCCTCGTATGATGGTGAGATTTATGCAGCTGATGTATAATCTGATCATACAGCGGAGGAGGTGGGGCAATGATTGTTCTAGAAAAAATGCGTATGGGTACGAAACCGGATGACTCGATTCGGAAGTTAAAATCATTGAAAGCATCGGAGATAATGCTAAACCCTTTTGCATATTACGTTTCATTCCCCTATCCCCTTCACAAGAAGAAAACGAACAAATTATAAGAATTTCGTCGTAGTCAATTGTACTTCTATAGGTTTACAGTTATCACGTAGGTACTTTGAACTTCTTTTAAAACATTTTATTACATTTAAATTTCTACCTTACAATTACCTGTATTAGCATAGAATAATGGTTTTATATCTCTCTATATATAAAGCTGAAGTTGTCTGTGTATGGTAGGTTTGGTAGCCTTCAACTAACACTATCTCCTCCGAGACCCTGCGGCGCAAGTTGACCAAAATTGAGAGTATGATAGAAGAAGGCTTGCTCTTCCTTCCTTAGAAGAAAAAATTGAAATCGGACCATGTTAACACCAAAAATTATTTACATCAAAAAGGTGCTTTTGTTCTATGAAAACCCCTATTTTTTACGATTTTTTGACTGCTGTGTCGCCACTTTTCGGTGTATTTCAGCCAGAAAAATGTTCACTTAAAGAGAATAACAAGCTACATAATGCAAAATTTTTACTTTTCAAAAATGTCAATTCTAAAGGGTCGAAACAAACCCGAGCAACGCCGGGCGATACTGCTAGTTTTTTTTATATATATATATAATTAAGATCTAAACTGGTAATACATGAATGCGAAAGAGATAGTTGAATAACTATAAACCTACTTTTGGACCACCCTGTATACAGCAGTCACGTCTCGCCTTCATATTACGTTTTACTGCCTCAAAAATCGAATAACACGTTAGACAATGTAGTTCTAGATATGCATAACTACAGGATAGATGGTCAAGGCTGGAACTCCTTTGATCATAAATTTACTCAGTCAAGGTTGAACTGGGCTAAAGAACAGCTACAAAAACTGTGGTTCAGTTCATTTAAAATGGAATTATTACGTCATCGTTCATCCTTCCATGTACAATGATATTTTATTTTTAGATATAACATTTTCCTTTCAACTGATTAGAATATAATAATTAGCAACCAGCTTTTATGTTAATGAGATTTCTATAAAAACTTTCGAAAACATCAATGATAATAAACTCATAAATTTTGGTGGTGGTGGTTGTGGTGTTTAACCCCAGGTTAACCCTGATTGATCTACCTTTGGATCGAAGATCTCCAGCTATGACCATCCCATTCTATTCCATCTTATTTTTGGTGTATATAAGACCTACCAATGTCTCTGGTTTGAGGGAATTTTGGCTGCTGTTTCTAGCAGATCAAGTGACCGCTTAGAAGCTTGTCTTATTGGCTCATTTTTGCTGTTGCTTAACCCCAAGCCAGTTTTCAGCACGTAGATCAAAGGTCAAATCTGCTCAGACGTGACCACAATCATTTCATTTTCAATCGTTTACTTTGGACTGCATCACTTAATCTGCTTTTCTTTGTTACTAAGATGCTAGAGGATACATTCGAGAAAAATATCGGATGCTATTTTTAGTAGATCGAGTGACAACGTACAGGTCTCCTTCATTGGCTTGTTGTTGTTGTTGTTGTTGTTGTTGTTGTGTTGTTGTTGTTGTTGTTGTTGTTGTTGTTGTTGTTGGTGGTGGTGGTGGTGGTGGTGGTGGTGGTGGTGGTTTTTGGAGTATGAGGATGCGGAAGATGGTGGTGGGGGTGTTGCTGTTGATGATGATGATGGAGGAGTAATGATGATGAAGATGATTGGGTGTGGATTGATGATGATGGTGATGAAAGTGCTGGTGATGTTGGTGGTTTTTTGGAGCATGAAGATGAGGAGGATAGTGGTGGGGTGTTCTTGGTAATGATGATGATGGCAGGATGATGATGGTGATGATGATGATGATTGGGGGAGATTAATAATGATTATGATGTGGTGGGAGTGATGATGATGTTGACGTTCACTGTTTTGTTTTTCTTTTGTAATTTCTTATTCATTTTTTTCCTGGTAGACCACTAACTCTCTCAGCAGAAGCACGTCTCTAAACTCATTAAGACAGACTAATTGCAATGATTGTTATCTTCACTGTAGATAAGTATTATCATGCAGATTTTGATAAAGATTTTCAAATGAAAACGAGATATCATTTAAGTCTATTTCATTAATTCTTAAAACGTAATCAGGGCAGTAATTATAGAATGAATTCGGCGTTGCCTCTTATTTCCGACATTACAGATTTAGAGACAAGATGGCCTCCCTAATATCTCTAAAGTTTATTGCTTATCTAACAACAAGCTTATCTAGATACATCAAACAAGATCCATATGTAAGATCAATACTTCACACGGTATTTTTCATTCAAAAAAATAATCAAATAAAACTTCTGGATTTATCGGCTGCTTCCGTACATTTCTGTCTTCTGTTTCCGCCGTTTATTACTAACATAAGAAGTTCAGTAATTCAAGATGATTTCAAATAGCCAGAAGATTGTTGTGTCTATCACATGTACACCAGCTTCAATAAACTTTATCATCTTAACGATATTTCTTCCGGCTTTTTTATGTTCTGAGTTCAAATTCTGCCGAAGTTGACTTCAACCAAACAATTAGGATTGTCAAGGTTATGATGATTTCATTTATTTGCCACAAGGGCGAAGGATGAGGAAGACAATACAGAGACGGGCATAAAGTGTGGGCGTTGAATATAATAATGAAATGATAACAAAAATAAAGTAAGATATAAAGTATACACGGTATACACTGGAAAAGAAGGGACATAGGGACAGCATGCAAAGGTAAAAAAAAAAGTGGCGGGGAGGATGAGATGCGGACCTCCTGATACAAGAACGCCTTTAGGGATAATCGAGGAACCCCACTGTTCGAGATTTCCCTGAAACCCTGGGAGCGAGTGCCCTCTCCAATTCCTTCTCTCCGACTCACAGGTCTACACTTAGAGAGGTACCCTCTACTCTTGCCATTTTCGCAGCTTTCACCCACCTTTCAATAAACTCACTCGAGAACAGCACTTCGCTCTCCACTCTCAGCTTCTTTTTCGAGTAAAACTTGAAGAAATCAATGAGAGCCCTTCCAAAGAGGAATGGATCTGTCCTCATGCTTTTCAGCCTTGTCCACCAAACCTCTTTCGCCACGGTCACCAATAATAGAACCAGGGCATATGTTTATTGTTGGCGTATCTGGAGATGAAATGAAATAAAGTTAACACGTTAATCCTTTTACGAATCGTAATCTCAGCTTCCTATATCAATCAATGGATAAGAATCGAATTTCTTTTTCTTGACATAATATACCTTTAATCGCAGGCAACTTCCTTACAACAGACTGCCTCCGCTTCCATTAAGGCAAAGTAGGTATAATAAGTGAAAATAGAAGTGAATTTTATCACGTGATCTATAAGCCAGTTGTCCAATATCCTGTGCACTGGCCATTTCATCGTAAATGAAAGAAATCTCTCCACAAAGATCCTCTTTTACAAAAGGCAAGAAAGGAAGAAAAAACAGTTCCGTAAAAGCTGTGTATTAACTTTTTATCATTTATTTGTTTTAGTCATTGGGTTACGACCATACTGGGGCACCGCCTTGAAGAGATTTAGACAAACAAATCGACCCCGGTGCTTATGTTTTGTTTATTTCTGTTTATTAAGAGTCTAGTGTTTATTCTATCGATCTCTTTCGCCGAAACACTTAAATTACAGAGACGTAAACAAACTGACGCCGGTTGTCAGGCGGTGGGGCAAAAGTTGACAAACACAGAAATAAACACACACACACACACACACACACACACGAGTTTAGTCCCATTGCGTGGCACCTTGGGCAAGTGTCTTCTACTATAGCCTCGGGCCGACCAAAGCCTTGTGAGTGGATTTGGTAGACAGAAACTGAAAAGAAGCCCGTCGTATATATGCATATATATATATGTGTGTGTGTTTGTCCCCCCAACATCGCTTGACAACCGATGCTGGTGGATTCAGCAAAAGAGACCGATAGAATAAGTACTAGGCTTACAAAGAATAAGTCCTGGGGTCCATTTGCGCGACAAAAGGCGGTGCTCCAGTATGGCCGCAGTCAAATGACTGAAACAAGTAAAAGAGTAAAAAGCATACATACATACGACTGGTTTCAATACAGTTTCTGCCTATTAAATTTACTCACAAAGATTTTGTCGACCCGAGACTAAACTTTCCCAAAGTGCCACGCTGTGGGAACGAACCTTAAAGCGCGTAGTTGCAAGTCGAGTTTCTTAACCGCACAGCCATGCTTGCATCTAGAGTGAGTGATCTAAAAGCTGGAAAATCTTCTATAAGATGTGAAAAGAAAAAAAAATTGCAAATTTTTTCATAACGTTATACTGTTGATAATTCATCCTGAATATAACATCGATTACACAACATTTTTATATCGAGATAATGCCGATACCACACGCTGTGGTTTCTTATTTTCCCTCCTAACGTTTTCCTAGAAAATCTGCTTTAAATTTACGTTTAGACATTTTGCAATCACGCAGAGTCGTTGGCTTTAATGCACACGCTTATATTACTAACATTTTTATTGAATGGAAAATTATTGAACAGAACAGGAGTCGGTCGGTAACAAAGAGCTAAGATCTTTGTTGATAATTTCAATCAAATGCAGAACTAACTCTTAGGAAGAAGGTTTACATATTTTTTTTTTATTATGTTGCTAATATATTGTGTTTAAGGAATTGGAAACTATTATTATTATTTTTTTTTTTTTTTTTTTTTTTGCAAAAGGTAACTTGATATGTTCTGCTGCATAAACATTGATAATGTAACCACGTTCCCAAAATGATTCTAAGTCTAAAATAAATTTATAATACGATGAGATGGTTGTAGATGCTACATCCGCTGACCACGGATATCCTCTCTTTCCATTGAATTTCATGCGGTAGTCACATCAATTGCACTCAAATTGCTACTATAGATCTTCATTTGTTTGTTTGTTGTTGTTTTTTTTTCTTGTTCGTTTGTTTGTTTGTTTGTTTTTTTGTACTTTATCGAATAAAATATACTGGATCTATTATGCTTACATTTCACGGAGATATTAATGGAGATTTTAACGGGAATGTTAAAAAGTTCCATCAGCATTACCATTAGCAAAGGCGTAGTTTGCATTCAGGTTAGATATTCAGATTGGATAATAATATTCCTACATTGTACAGTAAGGATTGAAGAAATATAGCAATCATTTACACCCACACACATATATATGTATGGAAATTTTATGTTGGATGATAGATAGATAGATAGATAGATGATAGAAAGATAGATAGATAGACAGACAGACAGACAGACAGACAGACAGATAGATCAAATAAAGTATTTGCACAATCGACCGGTTTCGCTTGTGCTAATCATGACCAAGAAGTTAGTGATGTTACTATTCCATGCTATCGTAAGAAGTTTTTATTCCATGTTAATATATATATATATATATATATATATATATATATATATATATATATATATATATATATATATAAACTACACCTTTTTAGTATGCTTGTGATTATCTATTTTACTGGATAAACAACGGGGAAAACTGATATGTACATCATGTTCTATCTACACATTTCAGTCGTTAAACTGTGGCCAAATTAGAATACTGCCTTCAAGAGTTTTAGCCGAACAAACCGACCTTAGTGCTTATTATTTTATTTTCAGTTTGGTACATATTCTATCGACCTCTTATGACGGGGACATAAATAGACCTACATCGGTTGTCAAGTGACGTTAAGATAAGCACAAACTTAAAGACATATACACAAACATATAAATATGTAAATATAATTGTTCACAAGCAGAAATGAGAGAGCAAGTTGATTTATTACATCAATTTACAATTGTTTCATCGATTTTCAATCTCAAGAGAACTGATATATTATTATATGATATATTGATAACCTTGAGATTGAATATATATACATATGTGTGAGTGTGTGTGTATGTATACATATGTGCATGTATGTGTGCGTGTATATGTGTGTGTGAGTGCATTTATGTGTGTGTGTTGGTCCCCTCCATCGCTTGACAACCGACGTTGGTGTGTTTACGTCTCCGTAACGTAGCAGTTCGGTACAGAGACCGATAGAGTAAGTACTAGGCTTACAAAGAAGAAGTCCTGGGGTCAATTGCTTCGACTAAAAACTCTTGAAGGCGATGCTGCAGCATGGCCACAGTCAAATGACTGTATATAAATACACACACACACACATAAATAAATGTTTAATGGTGTCTGTCTCTCTGTGTATGTTTGGGGTTACTCTAACTCCTCCCACACCGTCCAACCGATTATAATGATTTTTGGCACAAAGGTAGATCCCCTGCCCTGAAGTTCAAATAAGGCCGGAATTTTTCGAAAACTTGATAATGTTTAGTTGGCATCGATTTTTGTGAGCTCAGTCGGGCTTTTGAATGGAAATTCCCATAATGATGTTATTCTTCCTGCAGCTTTTGCATTTTTTCACGTGTAAAATTTCAACAAAACCGAAAGAAATGCTTATTCAATGCAAGGTCAGAGGTGGGCTTAACTTCAACACGGAAAACACAAGCAACGCCGGGTCCAACAGCTAGTGTATATATATATATATATATAATATATATATATATATATATATATATATATATATATTTTAAAAAAGGAGGAGATGTCGAACACGAGTGGTGATATATAAAAAAGGAAATGAAGAAAATGCTGACAAATAATTGAAGTAATTTAAGTAATTTAATTAGGTGAAAGTTCTTTTTACCGGTTGCGCATTTGTTATGCTTATCAAAATATTTTGATAAGCATAACAAATGCGCAACCGGTAAAAAGAACTTTCACCTAATTAAATTACTTAAATTACTTCAATTATTTGTCAGCATTTTCTTCATTTCCTTTTTTATATATATATATATATATACTAAGCAATTAAGGGTTTAGCAACGAAATGCCTTACCGCACACCGAATTTAGAAATAGCAGTCAAAGAGATTATAGCTATTTCTTCTACTAAAAGGGAGATCTCAGTAAAAACACATGCTGTGTTTTTACTGAGATCTCCCTTTTAGTAGAAGAAATAGCTATAATCTCTTTGACTGCTATTTCTAAATTCGGTGTGCGGTAAGGCATTTCGTTGCTAAACCCTTAATTGCTTAGTATTACTTAAATTTTCCTCGAATGAGGCTTTTACATGCCGAAGACTACTTGGTGTAATTGATAATTATTCCAAATTAATTAATTTCACCCTTAATTGTTACTGATATATATATATATACAACGGGTTTCCACACATTTTCTATTTTCGAAATTCTTTCACAAAGCGTTGGTTGGCCCGGGGCTATAGAAGAAGATACGTACCTAAGTTACCACAGGATTGTACGTGATCTTGAAGTACGTGACTGCAAAATGCTCTTCCTAACTACACCCCCATGCCTGCACCCATATATGAAAATACCCGCCTTTTGTATCAGTCTTACTGTTATCTATTTTACAGGTCAAGCGACGTTGTAAACATATGTTTTTTTATACGTTTGTACATATAATATTTAGTGGGTATTCTTCGAAAATGTAAAACTTTAACTTCCGCCTCACATGACTCTTCTTCACTAACAGCATATGTGATTCATGGGTTGCTCTTTAGATTTACTCCGTATCGGCTTTCCAGTGGGTGAAACCATTAAAAGCTATCAGCAGTGATTTCAAAACCCTCCCACTGTTATCTTTGTGTGTGGGTGCGTGTGTGTTAGATTAATTATGCGTTCATGATATCGAAGTGATGAAACAAGTACAAAAATGTGCTGCTATTAATACTTGCATTTATAAGGAGGCGAGGTGGCAGAAACGTTAGCACGCCGGGCGAAGTGCATAGCGGTATTTCGTTTGCCGTTATGTTCTGAGTTCAAATTCCGCCGAGGTCGACTTTGCCTTTCATCCTTTCTGGGTTGATAAATAAAGTACCAGTTACGCACTGGGGTCGATGTAATCGACTTAATACCTATGTCTGTCCTTGTTTGTCCTCTCTGTGTTTAGCCCCTTGTGGGTAATAAAGAAATAGGTATTTCGTTTGCCGTTATGTTCTGAGTTCAAATTCCGCTGAGGTCGACTTTGCCTTTCATCCTTTCTGGGTTGATAAATAAAGTACCAGTTACGCACTGGGGTCGATGTAATCGACTTGATCCCTTTGTCTGTCCTTGTTTGTCCCCTCTATGTTTAGCCCCTTGTGGGTAATAAAGAAATAAATAAGGCGGTGAGCTGGCAGAAACGTTAGCACGCCGGGCGAAGTGCTTTGCGGTATTTCGTCTGCCGTTACGTTCTGAGTTCAAATTCCGCCGAGGTCGACTTTGCCTTTCATCCTTTCGGGGTCGATTAAATAAGTACCAGTTAATCACTGGGGTCAATGTAATCGACTTGATCCCTTTGTCTGTCCTTGTTTGTCCCCTCTATGTTTAGCCCCTTGTGGGTAATAAAGAAATATATTAATACTTGAATTTAGTTAATTTTGGTTTAATTCATCAGTCAGTCGTAGAATACAGCTTCATCGCTTCCAGAGTCTTTACGTATTTGTTTGGAACTGGAAAATAACAGAAATTACGTTCGCAGCGAGCTTTTTTCTATTGACTTCTGTCGTCTTCCGATTCACTAGAAAATACGTGTCTTTTTGCTGACCAAAATCCATTATAATGTCACGTAGGGAAACTGTTATTTGATTTCTTTGTGTCTTGGATCAGTCGAAGTTAGCGACATAAAAGTTGAGGCCATTAACAAACATACTGTGGACAAAGTTTATACTATCCTTGCTGTTCATTACTATTCAAATACATCCACTCTGGACTTGAATTTTTTTTAAACAGAAATGTGTCTGGTACCAAGACAGAAACGATTGAACAAAGTATTATAATGCTCTTTCGGAATATTTTACGCTAAAATGGATTACTATGGTAATAGATAAAGTAGATAATATATACACAAATGTGTATACTTACTCAGACAGTTATATCTTTATCATATACATGTGTGCTTGTATGCATTAATACATACATACATACATATATATATATATAATATATATATATATATATATATATATATATATATGCACTCGTAAAAAAATGTCTATATAGGTGAGTGCGTGTATATATATATATACACGCATACACATAAAAATCACTTACATGTCATGCACATACACGTATACACTTGAATTTTGAGACACCAAGTGTGACGATAGGTTGTGAATAAGTTCAAATGTCAAATGGTGTTTAAGCATAGGGCCCTGTCTATGAGAACTCGAGGACGTGTGATTCGAGAAGAATGTAAGTTTACACACCAAAAGTAAATACACACACACACACACACACACATATATATATATATATATATATATATATATATATATATATATATATATATATATATATATATATATAATATATATATATATATATATATATATTGATAGAAATGGCAAGACAACAAAACGAAAGAGACCTTGATATTTTGTAAATAGAGGAATTTATCTGTTAAATATAATATGTGACAATCACTAGGTAGCCATGATAAAACTCCGATTTTCGGATGTCGGGGCGGAAAACCACGTCGGCATCTCTTCAGTTATCGGGCCATTTTCATAGCAATTTTTTCGATGGCCTGATAACTGAAGAAATGCTTGGCTATTTTCATTGCTTGTTACAAATCATTTGAAATTATAATTATTTCCAATTCTCTTGAAATATGTACAATGGGTTTGACTTCGTTGATAACCGTAGTTTCGTTTCGTTTCTTCATTCTAGACTCCAATTCAGTGTACCCACGTGCTATGTCAAAACATCAAGCTTCTTCACCATTCTCGATGTGGACATGCGGACTAGTCATTCTGATACTTGTCTATACATCCGTCAGTAACGTGGATGCATTTTACTTACCAGAATATAGACTGTAAGTAATTTTTATATACCTTGCACTGTAGTCTGTTTGTGTGATTCTGTTTCCTTAACATGTTGTGCTATTGTTAAATGTTTTACTATAAATAATTTGTTTCCTACCGTTTTATTTTTATCTCTCTATATATAAACGGCAGTTTGTCTGCCTGTGTGCCTGTGTGTCTGTCAGGTTGTACCCTCACCCTGACCACGGCTTTCAACCGATTCTGATGAAACTTGACACACACATAGCCCAATGTCATAATTCAAAACTAACGCAGCGAAAATTTTGAAAAGTTGCCCCAGTTCTGAAAAAAATCGATAATTCCGACATGGGGTCGAGAATCTAAGCTTTTTATTTGCAACACATTTTCTGTTGTAGTTTTCGCAACTTGCAATCGATTTTCACCAAACTCATGGTGAAGCTTAATGTTACCCTAAGAAACTTAATTCTGATGTTAGTTTTCCATGCAATACCTTACCATCACAAAAAAAAATCGATAAAATCATGCCATTTTGGGAAATCGCGTTCAAATTCAAGATGACATATTTTCGACAATATCTTTCACAAATTGGTAGGAATTTTTTTCTAAATTCACAGCGAGCATCATGTCTGCTCCAGGGGCTCTTACATACCCGGGAAATGCCTGGCTATGCTGCTAGTTTTTCTATAAACTGATGTACCAACAGCATCCGTGTTCTGTGCAACAATGCCCTCAGATACAGCCTCCAAACACACACTTTCATACACTTACACACACACATACACACACAACATGCATATATAAATCTATCTATCTCTCTCTTTCTCTATCTCTCTCTCTCTCTCTCTCTCTCTCTCCCTCTCTCTCTCCACACACACACACACACACACAAACACACATATATATTCTTTTCTGCTCTAGAGACAAGGCCCGAAATTTATGGGGAGGGGGCCAGTCGATTAGATCAACCCCAGTACGCAACTGGTACTCGATTTATCGACCCTGAAAGAATGAAAGGCAAAGTCGACCTCGGTGGAATTTGAACTCAGAACGTAAAGGCAGACGAAATATCTATTTCTTTACTACCCACATGGAGCTAAACACAGAGAAGACAAACAAAGACAGACAAACGGATTAAGTCGATTATATCGATCCCAATGCATAACTGGTACTTAATTTATCGACCCCGAATGTATGAAAGGCAAAGTCGTTAATCTTTTAATTCTAGATGATGAAGACCATGGTTGTACATTGTTAAATCTAGCAAGCAAAAATTACAGCGTGTTCTTCACAGACATACACACACATGTATGTATGTTTTTGTTTGTATGTATGCACGTATGTATGTATTATGTATGTATTATGTATGTATGTATGTATGTATGTATGTATGTATGTATGTTTTGGAAGCACTCCATCGGTTACGACGAGGAGGGTTCCGGTTGATCCGAATCAACGGAACAGCCTGCTCGTGAAATTAACGTGTAAGTGGCTGAGCACTCCACAGACACGTGTACCCTTAACGTAGTTCTCGGGGATATTCAGCGTGACACAGAGAGTGACAAGGCCGGCCCCTTGAAATACAGGTACAACAGAAACAGGAAGTAAGAGTGAGAGAAAGTTGTGGTGAAAGAGTACAGCAGGGATCACCACCATCCCCTACCGGAGCCTCGTGGAGCTTTAGGTGTTTTCGCTCAATAAACACTCACAACGCCGGGTCTGGGAATCGAAACCGCGATCCTCTGACCGCGCCCGCTGTCCTAACCACTGGGCCATTGCGCCTCCACTGTATGTATGTATGTATGTATGTATGTATGTATGTATGTATGTATGTATGTATGTATGTATCTTTTGTTTTTAATCATTTATATTCTTCCTCTGAGCAAGGAGCTGGTTTCTAATAAAGATACAAAGCTACATCTTTGGAATGTAGATAATGAAAACAATGTCACATTCTAAACCTGAGAAATGTCTCGCAGAGTTTTACTATTCCGTTTACAGATTGAATATGTAATGTGCGAATCAGTTGGTTGATTTCTGTTTTTTGAAAATCCAAGCTTATCCACACTGGCACTTAGGCATTTACTTACAAGACCAAGTGCTCCAATTATTATTGGGAGAAATGTAAAATTATAAACCGAATATAGAAGCTGGAGGCTTCGAAGCAGTTGTCCATAGTTATCTACTTTCTCTTTCATTTTCAAAGAGATATATTTCTTTACTACCCACAAGTGGCTAAATACAGAGGGGACAAACAAGGACAGACAAACGGATTAAGTCGATTATATCGACCCCAGTGCATAACTGGTACTTAATTTATCGACCCCCGAAAGGATGAAAGGCAAAGTCGACCTTTGTTGTATGTATGGGTGTGTATGTATGTATGTATGTATGCATATCTGTATGTGTGTGTGTGTATGTGTGTATGTATGTATGAATGTGTGTATGTGCGTACGTATGTATGTATGTGTGTGTATGTACTATGGATGGATGGATGTGCGTATGTATGGGTGTGTATGTATGTATGCATATCTGTATGTGTGTGTGTGTATTCATGACTCTAGGCCTGAGATTGTCGGTCATTGCACTTATTAAAATTTAAGCACAACGACCAAAACTCGGCTCTTCATTCAAATGTGTGCGTGCGTGTGTGTGTGTAAGAGAGAGAGATAGAATGTGTGTGTGTGTGTGTGTTAGAGAATGTGTGTATGTGTGTGTTACAGAATGTGTATGTGTGTCAGGGAATGTGTGTGTGTATGTGCAAGAGAAAGAGAATGTGTATGTTAGAGAATGTGTGTGTGTTAGAGAATTATGTGTGTGTTAGAGAATGTGTGTGTGTGTTAGAGAATGTGTGTATGTGTGTGTTACAGAATGTGTATGTGTGTCAGGGAATGTGTGTGTGTGTGTGTGTGTGTGTGTGTGCAAGAGAGAGAGAATGTGTATGTTAGAGAATGTGTGTTTGTGTTAGAGAATGTATGTGTGTTAGAGAATGTGTGTGTGTTAGAGAATGTGTGTGTGTTAGAGAATGTGTGTGTGTTAGAGAATGTGTGTGTGTTAGAGAATGTGTGTGTGTGTTAGAGAATGTATGTGTGTGTTAGAGAATGTGTGTTTGTGTTAGAGAATGTATGTGTTAGAGAATGTGTGTGTGTTAGAGAATGTGTGTGTGTTAGAGAATGTGTGTGTGTTAGAGAATGTGTGTTTGTGTTAGAGAATGTATGTGTGTGTTAGAGAATGTGTGTTTGTGTTAGAGAATGTATGTGTCAGAGAATGTGTGTGTGTTAGAGAATGTGTGTGTGTTAGAGAATGTGTGTGTGTTAGAGAATGTGTGTGTGTGTTAGATAATGTGTGTGTGTTAGTGAATGTGTGTGTGTTAGAGAATGTGTGTGTGTGTTAG
>NW_021834859.1:32500-44995 GCF_006345805.1 Octopus sinensis
TCACAAACTTTCTCTTAACAAGTGCTTCTATCGTTCGGTTATTCCTCCTGCGGAATCGCGTGGCTTAATGGTTTAGATGTTGGACTCATGATCGTAAGATTGTGGTTTCGATTCTTGAACCGGCTGCCGCGTTGTGTTCTTGAGAAAAACGCTTCATTTCACGTTGATCCAGTCCACTCAGCTGGCAAAAATGAGCAATCTTTCGACGGACCGGCGTCCTGTCCAGGTGGGAAATATATACGTCATAGAAACCAGGAAACCGCCCCTTGTGAATCGGTACGACTCGAGAAGGAAAGTCTACCTTTACTGTTGTTCCTCTTGCCTTGCTGTATTGTCCCAACCAAAACTCTGTGTGCGTGTATGTGTGAAATTCTTTTTTTGGATCACTGGATCTCGAAGCATATTACATAAAGCTGCCTGGAAAGCCTTCGGCTTTATCAGTCCGAAAGGGTTCTCGAACCCACTATTTACATGCTGTTATTTATAGCTTTATCTGTGCTTCGAGGTCCTATGCTGCAAAAAAGAATTATTTCACGTTCTCGCGAGAGTTCATAAAATTCTTGTGACGTCAACTATATCTATATCTATTCTTCTCTCTCCCCATCTCTCTCTCTCTCTCTCTCTCTCTCTCTCTCTCTCTCTCTCTCTCTCTCTCTCTCTGTACATATACATATATGTGTGTGTATGTGTGTATGTGTGTATATTTTCGGATATATAATACATTGACGATATATATGTATATATATATATATATATATATATATTATATATATATACTATATTATATATATATATATTATATATATATATATATATATATTATATATATATATATATGTATGTATGCATGTATGTATGTATGTATATATGTATGTATATATGTATATCAGCGTTTTCTGGTGAGTGTAACGGATAGCATAACTTCTTGGATCTATAAAAATTCGTGTTATTCCATACACCTACGATATTCCGGCTCCTTATTACGTAAGTGACATTGTTTTGGCATAACCCATGGTTTCACCTGAAACAGCTGTCAAGATAAGACTATTACATAATTCCTTTTGTTTATTTGTATCTCATGTAAATATGCTTATCAAGCCTACTTGTATTTGTCTTCCTTTTTACGCATATGTATATATATTATGTTATATTTCTTTATTTTTCATGCTTGGGTTAATGTATTTGTGTATCGGAAACATTCTTATTCTCTGTCCGTTTCAATCACCATCTCACCATCTACATTTCACTCTATCATTCTAACCAATGCACCACTATCAACACTTCATCCTTCCTCCTCACCGTCACCCTCCAACGTATATATTCCCTAAGATACTGTTTAGTTTATCATTATCCTTCCATATCATAAAACTTTGCACTCGATCACTGTGTATATCTACAGTATTTTTTTTTTTCGAACGCATACTTTTTTGATTTGTCAGCAGTTAACATATTCTCTTCTAAAAAAATCTAATAAACAATTTACATCTTTAAGTTAATGAGCAAATATAGGGAAAAGAATCAACTTCTGTATAAGCTGTGTGATTTTAACTAGAAGTTCAGTCAAAACAGAATCAACTTAACTGACAATCAGAACTTTCCCTATATCGTTTTACAAGTATTGTGTATCTTGTGTATTTTGAGAACGAGCATTAGTGCAATTTTTTATAATTCTTTGTTTGTCTTTAGTGCGAAAATATCCCATTAACATCATGACAAGCATATTAGAAAATAGCTGATAATTTCCAGAAAATAAAAGCTTTAAAAGAAATATAGAAATTGAATTAATGTGGGAGGTCAATCCAGAGACAGTTACAATATGGTACCATCGTATTGATCGTACGAAATTAATGTGAAACGACATAAATGCAATAATCAGCAATAAGTAACTGCTGTGAAAGCTCCTACATGGTTCTGATTGGAAAGATGTGATCGGTGGGATCAGGAGAATCAGGAGAAGCATAGATAAGCTCGGACACACATCTAAGTTTAATCAACCTACGTTGAGTCGGGTGGATGGGGAATTGTATGCTGTAAGATCCGAAACTACCAGTGATCCCTGGAAACAACAGTGACGATGGGTCAAAGTAGTGCATCTGAAAGTTTATGTTGAACTAGCAATACATTTTATACCAATGAAACCTTTGTGGCTGCAAAATTTTTTATCGTTCACTTGTTCCAGTCATTGAATAACCGCCATGTTGGGACACAACCTTAAAGGGTTACTCGAACGGATCGATCCCAGTACTTATTTTTTAAAGTTTGGATTTTATTCAGTTGATCTCTTGTTGAATCGATAAGTTACGGAGACGTAAACAAATGAATACCGGTTGTTACACAGTGATGGGGAGAAAACACAAATTCACACATACACACACACACACACTTACACACACACACACACACACACACATATATATATATATATATATATATATATATATATATATATATATAAATTAAAAACAGAACACAAAGGGTATCGCGGCACACGTGTTTCAAGCTTTATAAACAATCTGTTATTACATCAGTGTATTATTGATATAAAAGATGGTTTAAAGCTCTCTTCAGCCGCAAACATTGTTAGTCCAAAGATTACATCACAATATAAAAAGTATTACTCATTATAATAGGTTTATCATATCTCCTTAAAAAAGTATATTTGTATAATTGTATAAATGTATAAATGTATAAAGATTCATTGGATTTCAAAAATCTGCCCATACTCTACCACCATTCAGCATAGAGTGAATGTTATATATATATATATATATATATATATATATATATATATATATGTGACGAGCTTCCCCACAGTTTCCGTCTACCAGATTCCATCGCAAGACATTGGTTAGCCTGGGGCTATGTTAGAAGGCATGTACCCGAGATGCTGCACAGTGAGACTAAAGCCGAAACCACATAGTTACAAAACCAGTTTCTTAGCTATACAGTTATGCCTAATTATAAGGAGTGGCCTTTATCGAATATCCTAACTTCTACTTCAAAATGAGCACACACTTATGTGGCCTTTGGTCGAGGGCTTTCTCGGACATCATCTATCTCAACCTCACCCTGCAATCACTTTGTCATCATTTCCCACGTAACAGTTACAACCAGTCTCATATACCCAATTCAAACCATTGATGTATGTGTGTGTTTGTGTGTGTGTGTGTGTGTGTGTGTGTGTGTGTGTGTGTGTGTGTGTGCGCGTGTGTATTTGTCCCTACCGCCCCTTGACAACTGGTATCGGTTTTTTTACGTACTCGTATATAGCGATTCTTCAAAAGAGCCTGATAAAATAAGTATATTTTAAAAAATACTAATTTCCTTCCAGGCCGTGCCCCAGCATGGCTGCTGTCCAATGACTGAAACCAGTAAACGATAAAAGATACCTACATCAACGAAATTTTTTTCTGCATGTTCTTTCTTTTCTCCTCATTGGAATTCCACTCTCTTCCATTTCTTCTACCTTTTGGAACTCCATAAGCTGCTATATTTTTTTTTCATCCTGATGCCTATACTCCTGTTATACAAGTAAAATATCTTTTTCTGTAGTTTTTCCACTATAAAACCATGCTTTGTAAATATATATGTATGTACATATCCACAAGAGTAAAAAAGAGAGACAGAGACAGGCAGAAACAAGGAAAATACCCCTTGTATTTGAATACTATGCAAATAATCTTTTTAAAAACTTTTCATTTAAATTTTCCAAAACTTAATTTTTCGAAAATTTAATTGTTTTCCGTGCTTACAGTTGAAAAAGTCTTAATGACCGAAACCGGTACTAAAATGTTTTTTATAAAATTATTTTAGCATTTTCTACCTTGACTTTTATCCATATATGTGTGTGTGTGTGTGTTGTGTGTGTGTGTGTGTGTGTGTGTGTGTTGTGTGTGTGTGTGTGTGTGTGTGTTTGTGAGTGTGTGTGTGTGTGTGTGTGTGTGTGTGTACAGAGAAAGCGAGAAGGAGAAAAAGAGGGAGAGAGGAGGGATACATCGAACCCAATGCTCAACTTGGTACTTATTTTATCGACTCCCGAAAGGTTGTACGTTAAAGTCAACCTCGGCTGCATTTGAACTCCGAACATAAAGCGAGAAGTTCTGCCACGCATTTTGTCCGGTGCCAACGATTCTGCCAGCTCGCCACCTTTTCCTGTCTCTAATAATCCTTTCTACTATAGGCACAAGGCCTGAAATTGTGAGGGTAGGGGCTAGTCGATTACATCAACCCCAGTGTTTCACTGGTACTTAATTTATCGACCCCGAAAGTATGAAAGGCAAAGTCGACCCCGGCAGAATTTGAACTCAGATCGTAGCGTTTCCTTTCTCTCTAATGATAATTAATTATATACTTCACAGTGAATTGGATGTTCATTAGGAAAATGAAAACCACAGATGGAAAACTTAGATCGCCGTTTTAAAAGTATTTCAATTTTGAATAGGAAAATGCATTAATTATATTTTCCACAGATTGCGAAATTAATTGCTGTTCTTTAGAATGTTGTAGGAAAATATTTTTTTAATTACTGTGGTGAAGGTGTGCAGAAGGAATCGCTAACTCGAAAATGCTTAGAAGCTACTCTTGCAGAATAACCGAAACGTCATGCTGCCAAACGACAATTTTTTCAGAATGCCACCTGCTACATCCATTCTTCTATTTGTTTCTGTTATTTGACTGTGGCCATCGCCTTAAATCAAATTTATTCTTTTGTTTTCTTAAATAATTTCTAATATCTTTAAATATAAAAGTGAAGTTGTGTGTCTGTCTCCTACGATTCCTAACTACTCCCACATTTTGCGGTGCAGTGTAACCAAAACCGGGTATCTTATAGTCGTGATTCATATCGAGCCCTTCTGGGTATTAGCGCGCGTCTACGATTTTAAAAAAATTTACCATCATTTTTTCCCATTTTTAATACATCTTTTTGCTATTATATAAGGGAAGTAACTCTCTAAAAATGTATTATTAAATCTCAGAACGTAAAAAGCTACAGTAACACCCCCCCCCTTTGTGGTTAGCCATATCGAGATGGCTATTATACTTTACATCTCTAAAAATGCTTATATAGTTATTTCCCTTACAAACCCGGGCAACGCCGGGCGATACTGCTAGTTTAGATTAAAATGTTTCTACTATAAGCTGAAGGCCTGAAATTTTGAGGGGAAGAGAGGTAATCGATCACACCGATCCAATTGTTCAGCTGGTGTTGGTTTTATCATCTCCGAGAAGATGAAAAGCAAAGTCAACCCCAGCTGAATTTGAACTGAGAATGCAAAGAACCGGAAGAAATCCCGCTAAGCATTTCGTCCGGCTCGGTAACGATTCTTTTCTACTCTAGGCACAAAGCCCGAAATTTTGGGGGAGGGGGCCAGTCGATTAGATCGACCCCAGTACACAACTGGTACTTAATTTGAAAGGCAGAGTCGACCTCGGCGGAATTTGAACTCAGAACGTAAAAACAGACGAAATCCCGCTAAGCGTTTCGCCCGGCGCGCTAACGTTTCTTATTCCTTTATTGCTCACAAGGGGCTAAACATAGAGGGGACAAACAAGGACAGACAAGGGGATTAACTCGATTACATCGACCCCAGTGCGTAGCTGGTACTTAATTTATCGACCCCGAAAGGATAAAAGGCAAAGTCGACCTCGGCGGAATTTGAACTCAGAAAGTAACGGCAGACGAAATACCTATTTCTTTACTACCCACAAGGAGCTAAACACAGTGGAGACAAACAAGGACAGATAGACGGATTAAGTCGATTATATAGACCCCAGTGCGTAACTGGTACTTAATTTATCGACCCCGAAAGGACGAAAGGCAAAGTCGACCTCGGCGGAATTTTAACTTAGAACGTAACGGCAGACGAAATCCCGCTACGCATTTCGCCCGGCGCGCTAACGTTTCTGCCAGATCGCCGCATATATTTGCATTAAATTACGATCAGACTTTCTGATAACTGAAGCTATTTTTCATATCGGTGTTATTGAAATCCAGAATGCTAGTCATATCTGTAAAATGTTCCAAATAGCACTTGATGCCTCTAACGTAATTTGCTACTCCTTAACACGTCAAAACCATATGAGGGAAGGGAGTTGAGTAATCGTAACATCAAGTTAAAAGCATTAACCGGAATTCATTAGAAAGTTGATCGGGTCGGTTACCTCTTAGGAAAATATTTATTTCACTATAAAATCATTCACTTCCTCATGAGGTCGTAATAGCTAAGAACGTGAACGACCCGATCAATTTCTGAATGTCTGCCACCTGATTAACCTTTAAACAGGATTTTATACTGATGTTAACAATTTAGTCGATGTTCTTGCCTTGTGGTTACTTTGGCCTTCAAAGCTAGACATGACCACATACCAGTTTCAAAGCAATTTTTTTTTTTTTTTTCGTCTATATATAGCAGCGAGCATGCAGAATCCTTTGCACGCTGGACAGAAATGCTTAGCGGTATTTCTTCTGCCGTTACGTCCTGAGTTCAAATTCCGCCGAGGTTGACTTTGCCTTTCATCCTTTCGGGGTCGATAAATTAAGTACCAGTTACGCACTGGGGTCGATATAATCGACTTAATCCGTCTGCCTGTCCTTGTTTGTCTCCTCTGTGTTTAGCCCCTTGTGGGTAGTAAAGAAATAGGTATTTCGTCTGCCGTTACATTCTGAGTTCAAATTCCGCCGAGATCGACTTTGCCTTCCATCCTTTCGGGGTCGATAAATTAAGTACCATTTACGCACTGGGGTCGATATAATCGACTTAATCCGTTCATGTGTCCTTGTTTGTCCCCTCTGTGTGTAGCCCATTGTGGGTAGTAAAGGAATAGGTATTTCGTCTGTCGTTATGTTCTGAGTTCAAATTCCGCCGAGGTCGACTTTGCCTTTCATCCTTTCGTGGTCGATTAAATAAGTACCAGTTACACACTGGGGTCGATATAATCGACTTAATCCGTTTGTCTGTTCTTGTTTGTCCCTTCTGTGTGCAGCCCCTTGTGGGCAGTAAAGAAATAAGAAACCTCAACCGCATCGTTCTCACCAGTCACGAAGAGGCTGAGAAGACAGCCCCGTCATTCAGAAAAGAAATCAAAAGTTGCTGGTTTCGTCTTGTTTGTAATGCGAATCATAATGTTCCCTTGAATTATATGAATGTATTTGTCGATATCGATTTCTATCTGATCTGCCTCCATTTCGAAAGCAATGTACATTTATGCACACTCACACACTAACACAGGCTCACATACTAACATGCACACACCACACGCACACACACACATATAGCATTATGTGTGCGTGTGTGTGCCATTGTGTCTGTGTTTGTCGCACCACCACTGTTTGACGACCGGTATGGTCGGCGAGCTGGCAGAAACGTTAGCACGCCGGATGAAATGCTTAGCGGTATTTCGCCTGTCGTTACGTTGTGAGTTCAAATTCCGCCGAGGTCGACTTTGCCTTTCATCCTTTCGGGGTCGATAAATTAAGTACCAGTTCCGCACTGTGGTCGATTTAATCGACTTAATACCTATGTCTGTCCTTGTTTGTCCCCTCTATGTTTAACCCCTTGTGGGTAATAAAGAAATAGGTATGGTGTGTTTACGTCCCCGTAATTTAGCGATACTAGGCTTAAAAACAAAAGTCCTGGGGGTGATTTTCGACTAAAAGGCTTCAGGCGGTGCTCCAGCATGGCCACATCCTAATGACGGAAAGAAGTAAAATATATATATATATCCTTCAGCGGACTGCATAACGAAGGCTGGCAAAGGCCGAAACTTTGAAGATGCCGTCACCCTTCTTCTTGTAATAATACAAAACGTATCTAACTATCCATTAATTTTAATGTTAAATTGTTTCGTCAGTCACGAATATACAACTTCATTAGACTTGTAGAGGTTTATTAATTCTGAAATGAGAGTGAAAATATCGGAATAATATTTGAAATTCTTTTCACAGTTAATGAAGTTCTTGATGTATTTCGCATCATATTGAAAATTAGATTTACCTATAAATCTCACTCTGTGTTTATTTTTAATCAGTAGATTTTCTCAGCTAAATAGTTTCGATTCAAAGCGTCTACTCTAGCTATGTCTACATCTATGTGAGCTACTGGTTCCGTTATCTCTCTCTCTTTGTTTCTCTCTCAGTTCTCTCTCTCTCTCTCTCTCTCTCTCTCCCTCTCTCTCTCTCTCTCTCTCTCTCTCTCTCTCTCTCTTTGAAATGTTTGTATCTTCAAGGACATCGTGCTTATGACCACCACCGTGAAAAACTAAGCTGAAATTTTCTACGTAATGTAAACTAGTGTTTTTATTATTATTATTATCATTATTATTATTATTATTATTAGTAGTAGTAGTAGTAGTAGTAGTAGTATCCATTCGGTGTGCTCTGCATAAGTGAGAAACCATGGTGAAGGATTTTATTCTGTTCTCCATTTCCTTCGTAAGATAATTAAATAACGAGGTAAGCATAGAAGCGAACAATTGAGCAGAGATCAGTGACTTCATCAGACTGAACCTACTACACCACCTTCGTATTTACTTCTCGGGCACTGGTGGTGGTGGTTATACCGAGATGACGGACTATTGAGTAGCTGAAGTGTAACCTGCAAACAACAGATAAATTGAGGAAAAATTTGCAGCCTTTCCTTAAGAACCTTGGATTACACATCATCGTGAACATGGTCCGTACAAGATCCATCTAGATCTACAAACCCCTTTGAATTTTCTTGTATACAAAACAAATGAATCCCGACAGTATATCCACTTGCACTGAAATTACTCTAAGAACACCTCTAGTTAGTTAGTTAAGAGCATATACTTTAGGCTCTTGCTTCTATTTGCCTATGAAAAATCTTTAATGACATTTTATTGTATTTTAATGATGCATTTTCATGCTTCCTTCAAAATTTAGACCTTTTTCTGAAAGTTGCTCTGAAGTAAGGACTTTTTCACTAAATTTTAGACAAGACTTCGGTTGTTAAATTCTATTACAGTTAAGTTTATTTTTCGTTGTCTGAACTGGCCACTTGCGATTCTGTTGACTACTTAATGTTTTCACTGGTGAATGTCTCATCATCAGTATGCAATATTCCGAACATCATCAGCATTAGCTTTATCAAATCCCCCTTCTTACACCATTTATACAAAGCCATTACCGACAAAGATTATTCCAGTCACAATCCTATGATTTTCCTTAACTACATTTCAATATAAATGTGTCCAAACCCAACGAGATACTATCTGAAATATCACTTGCACAAGATATCATAAAGTGGAAACGATCTCGGAAATCCCGTGAACGCGATACGAACTTCTTAACCATTCAGCCATACTGCATCTAGAAAAAATACAGAAAGGAGGAGAGAGGGAGAATGACTGATAGAGAGCGAGAGAGACAGATATATGTGAGAGGTGTTAGCTAGAGAGTGTGCCGCCTTGGACTGCCCTTCAGTCTGCCACTCCTGCCCCCTATACAGAGTTATGCGGCGACACAAAAATGCTACTCCCATAAAAGCGCCGCCCAAAATGGACCACCCCATCGACTCCACCCTTTCTACGCTGTTGAAGCGTGTATATAGATAGATATATTTGCTTGTGTGTGTGTGTGTGTGTGTGTGTGACACACCTACTTCTCCCAGACTACTCTATTATTTTTCTCTGGACTTTTTCCTTTTCCTGACGAAGAGACATGCTCGAAACCTCACACCACTTCTTTATTTCATCTTAAACTTTCTCTGAGCGTTAATCGAACATATTCACTGTGTACATCCTTTTGACTGTTGCTTTTTCCTGTTTTTGCTTTATTTTTGATTTCCCTATATATATATATACATATATATATATATATATATATATATATATATATATATATATAATCAGATATCTATAATATGATTTTGCTATGGTTTACGTAAGTAACACTTTAAACAAGCGTTATCTCTCCTATGGAATGAAGTTTATGACATAATCTATTATACATACAACAGTTGTATTTTGCCTAAAAAGAATTAACTGATAAATTATGGAACGAAATCAGTGATATAATCTAGCTCTCGCACAACATTTATATTAATCGTAACACAGTTCATAGATAAACTATGAAGCGAAATCGACTGTAACATTTATTCGTAAGGCAATTACTTTGTTACACTATGGAATAAAATTAATGTCATAATTTGTTATAGAAATAACATTTATATTAATCGTAATACAATCCACTGATAAACAACGAAACGAAATCAAGGGTAACATTTATTCGTAAGACAATTACGTATTAAACTATGAAATAAAATTGAAAACATAATTTTTTTTTTTTCCCGTAAACAACATTTATGTTGTTTATATTATTCGAGAGACAAGTGATCTGTAAATAAATATTTTACAACGTGAAATATAATTTTTATTGATATACATATTTAGAATCTGGAGATAAGTAGTTACGGTAAAATCCTTCATTGAGCCTGTGGTTTCAATTCTAACGATATTCGCTTTTCTTTGGTATGAAAATAACGATGTGGCAGAATGTATTTGGACTTGTCAAAGCGTTACCAAACAAACAAAAATATTAATTTCAAATTTTGGCACAAAGCCAGCAATTTCGGGGAGAGAGTAAGTCGATTACATCGCCTGCAGTGTTCGACTGGGATTTATTTTATTCGCTCCGAAAGAAGATGAAAGGCAAAGTCGACCTTGGCGGAATTTGAACTCAGAACGTAGCGGTAGACGAAATACCTATTTCTTTACTACCCACAAGGGGCTACACACAGAGGGGACAAACAAGGACAAACAAACGGATTAAGTCGATTATATCGACGCCAGAGCGTAACTGGTACTTATTTAATCGACCCCGGAAGGATGAAAGGCAAAGTCGACCTCGGCGGAATTTGAACTCAGAACGTAACGGCAGACGAAATACCGCTAAGCATTTCGCCCGGCGTGCTAACGTTTCTGCCAGCTTGCCACCTCACGCACACGCACACATTACGATCAGATGATATGATAATGCAAGGACAAAATGCTTACAAAGAAAATGAGTTTCAGTAAATGAAACAGAACTTTACTAACACAGGATGTGAACCAGCCGCCTTATTTGTTTGCAGATAATGGTTTCACAAGGCCGACAGCTTTTAGTGGGGCGGGGGAAGGCGTAAGTCGGTTGCATCGGCCCTAGTGTTAGGCAGGTGTTTTATCTTATCGACCTCGAAAGGACGAAAGACAAAGTCGACCTCCCCAGCATTTGAATTTAGAACGCAAAGAGGCGGAAGAAATGAAGCTAAGCATTTTGTACGGCACGGTAACGATTCTGCCGGCCCACAATCTTAATTTGTTTACAAATAATACAAAAACAGAAACAGATAAAGTCAGGTCGAATACGAGGTTATTGACGTAAGAATATTTGTCTATTGTTTACAATGGTCGATTTTAGCATTTTATATGCCAGAACTAATTATAACTGATCTTCATACTATCTAGTTACAATAATATGTAGTATTTTTATGCATATTTTTTCTTGCACGATAATTTGCAGAGCAAAAAATTGTGTTGAAATACCTGTGCAACAAGAAACCTTTTCGTATTTTACTGGTTTTAGTTGGAGCAACCACAAAACACTTTTTGATAATACCCATTACAAAACTAAGCGAATTCAACAAGATAAAGCCAGCTTATGTCGAGCAGAAGGAATATAGTGCCATCGGGTCTTTTCGGTTTGAACGGCAGTTTTTTCTAGCGGTGTCATATAAAATTGTCAGCCATAATTATGACCCTACTATCGATCTATTGCATTTCAATCTGTTTTAGGGTTAGGGTTAGGGGTGGGGGGAGGGTATCTTTTTTCTTCAGAAATGTGAATAAACTCAATCTGTTTCTTAAACGAGGGATATATTCATACGGCACAGAATGTTTTCACCTCAATAGACGTCATTGATTAGTTGAAATTACAGAAATTGAAGAGAAAAATATCTTACAAACTATAGAATTTTCTCAATAAAGCCAAGAGAAAAAGATGTTTTATAAACACATTTTACCAGTATATGAAGTTTAAAAGTGTTTAGTTACGTGGAAATTATTTTTAAAAAACTGCCGTCCAAACCGAAAAGATCCGTGCCACCTAATCAGTAATCCCCTTTTGATTAGCAGCCAAAATCTATGTTTATATTGTAAGGCACAGGTTCGTACATTTATTTCCTGTTTCAGAAAGAAGATTGTCTGCTTTTTAATAACGTTAACATATCTATGCAGGTAATCGTTTGATAGACAAAAGACCGAAAAATCTTATGCAATTATAGGTTATCAAATAATTTTAAATCACGAAGGTGACATGTTGTAAATAACCGGTTATGAAGATTGAACAATACGGATTTAAGATGGAACTTTAATGAAACTGAGCAGTTCGGTAAAAAAAGACCGATAGAATAAGTAGTAGGCTTACAAAGAATAAGTCCTGGGGTCGATTTGCTCGACTAAGGCGGTGCTCCAGCATGGTTGCAGTCATGACTGAAACAA
>NW_021834860.1:0-15000 GCF_006345805.1 Octopus sinensis
CCCGAACCATGTGGTTGGTAAACAAGCTACTTACCACACAGCTACTCCTGCGCCTATATATATATATATATATATATATATATTTACATATGTATGTATGAATTTATGTGCAACATAAATACGTTTATATATATATATATATATATATATATATATATATATATATAATTATATATATATATATAATATATATATATGTACATAGATATAGTTTATATATATATATAATACACAAGCACATATGTATGCGGGTATATATATAATACACAAACACAAAATATATGCACACACATGTATGCATACACACATGCGCTAAAAAAATATGGGATGGTCATTGTTGGACAGCCTTTGATCATGTCTGTCCAACAAGGGTTCACCCGGAGCTACACAACAACAACAACAACAACAACAATCTATACGTCAACCATATAATATCCACTCAAAATCACACCAATGAATGATCAAACTCATTTGTAATAAAACAACAACAAATACAGAATGAAAAAAAAAAGCAAACTAAAAACAAACAAAACATTAACCGCTCCACTTCCCCCACCGCACCCCACACCACATCAATTATGTCTTCCCCGAGGATCAGTGCTGGACACGGCCACAGATTGTCTCCTTAATCTCCCTAAAAAGAACTTAAAAAGTTATATGTGTGCATACATACATAAACACACGCTCATACATGCATACATAAACATACGTACATACACATACATATATACATACATACATGCGTTTATGTATGTATATCTATATATACATGCATACATACACACATTCACGTTACTCACATACATGACATATGTGCGTATGAAATTCTCTTGGCCTCTAGTTACACAGTTTATGCAATTTTACACACGAATCTACACTTACACGGAACAGAAAGATCACATATATATATATATATAATATATATATATATATATATATATACATAGAGAGAAAGAGAGAGAAAGGAAGAGAGTGAGTGAGAGGGAGACAGAATGCGGGTGAACGGAAATAGAGAAGGGGGTGAGTCAATGAGGGGATAAGAGCGTGATAGCTCTAAGCATATTCACACTTTACTCGGTAGAATACCGAGTTAATTAGAAATACAGTACTGTTGACAAATTAATTACTAATTGGCAACAAAGGGCCATTTCACACACACACACACACACACACAAATACGCAAACACAAACACATACACGCAAACACAAATACATCTACACATTATATATGTGCGTATGTATATATGGCTACACACACACATATAAACACACATACATACGTACATAATACACGTATATATATCTTTATAACTTTTTATCTTTTATCCTTTACTTGTTTCAGTCATTAGACTGTGGCCATGCTGGAGCACCGCTTTGAAGAACTTTAATCGATTAAATCGATGCCAGTACTTTTTTTTGAGTCTGGTACTTATTCTGTTGGTCTCGTTGCCGAACCGCTAAGTTACGGGGACGTGAATACACCAGCACCGGTTGTTAAGCTGTGGCGAGAGACAAACACAGACACAAAGACAAAAATGGAGACAAGTTTTCATGTTTATTCAATTACACCCTTACACGTATTTCATTAATGAAAATGTCTGCTATGCAAAGTTTACCTACAATCAGATCACCTCAGCAAATCATCAGAGAGTGTATAATGAACAAAAGCAATAAACCGTAGGCTACTTTATCGCTTTTCGACAGAAGCATCGTGTCTATGGAATACAACTTCCTTCGGATTATGTAGAAATGATACTTCTGACAATAGAGTTTTACAGTTAATAGTGTAATTTTCAACGGAGATAAGGATAAGCGACTTTCTGTATGTGTATACCGTTGTGTGGAAATATATGTGTTTAGTGCATGTGTATATGTTCTGAGTGTGGTAGTATTTGTTTACGTGTAACGAGTATGTAATGTATGTGTGAATATTGTGTTATGCTGTGTGTGTGTGTTTGTATGTGAGTTATGGTATGCATATGGGTGCGGTTAGTGTGTATACGTTTGTATGGATGTATGCAGCTACAAAAAATCGAGTCAATAATTTAACCATTGGTATTGAGTCTTTCGTGTTGGAAGATGCATCAGACGCGGCTGATGGAAGAAACTGCTGTGTAAACCAAGACCCAAAACAGGAAAGGTGCTGAGAGTTATGGTCAGCTGAGCATACATGAAGGGTGATGGATAATCTAGAGTTGTTTAGTCAGATGTCTCTAAGATGTTCGGCAAATTTGTAATATCTGATTCGATTAGCCTACCTAAAGCAATACACATAGTTGGCATTTAATGCAGTAAACGATGATCTTGAAAGTGTAGAAGAAAGTGGCTGAGATATGGAACGAGAAGTTGTAAATTCCAGTAAGATCGGCGATGTTCAAGAGGAATGGACAAGTATTGGAGAAATGACTGGAACAAGTGAAAGGCTCGAGTTGGATGTATGGGTTAAATGGACAAGAAGCGGACCAGTAAGTTACATAGATTACAGCAAACAAAATGTACCTACCTCCTACACAACACTTGGTTGTGTGTACAGTGTCTTGACTACTGGCAGAGCGAAATGCAATGGACTGGTCACATACCACTTACTCCTTAAATCTTGTTGAATACTATACCCTCTTGGTCATCTGCAGTTTTGCTAACATTAATATCACTGAATAACATAATTCTGAGTATTCGAGTTAAATGTCTTAAAATTTGCGGTGAGTTACTTTTATACACAGGATCTCCATATGAAATATTTATATCTACGAGATTTCGTCTACGATCGTCATCAGTTGTCTTATTCCCCGAAACATATCATGGTCGCAGACTGTATCTGAACTAAAACTTTTGGTTTCTTAACTAAGGATAATAATGATCTCTTATAATAGATCTTACTAAGGAAAATACCGAATGATTTTGATCTTCACTGCGTTCATAAATTAATTAAACTTATTGGTTTCATGCAACAGTCCCAAATGTCCTGTTTATTACACAACTTCACTGTGGAGAATAACAAAGGGATCGACTGAAAGGTATCATTTTTGGTTCATTTTACCTCTACCAGCAATAGAATATCCTATATTTTACAGCCATTGCGAAATTGTTTTACAAATAGACGGATTTGAATATTAGAGGCATTTTCGGCCATTAGTTCTGTAATATTACTGAATCACTAGCTGCATCTGTTTTCCATGCTAGAATTTATTACCAGCGATTTTAACCGTCGCTGAGTTGGCAAATTATATTAATTGAAACAACCCCATTTACCCGAACACAAACATCTGGACATTCGTATAAGAACTTCAAGACAAACAGAAGTTGCTCCTTAATTTCAAATCTCTGCAAACTTTCCACAACAGGTTCCACGGCACAGATCGAGATCTAAAAAGCAATATTCTTGGCAATATTCCCTCGATTTCTCAAAGACCTTGAGAAATTCACTGTAGAGTGAATATCTGGTAGAAAGCAATATCGCTTGACAACCTGTGTTGGTGCGTTTACGTCCCCTGTAACTTAGTGGTTCAGCAAAAGAGAACGATAATATATGTATCAGCATTAAAAAAAATAATTAATTCTAGGGTTGATTCATTATACTAAAATTTCAAGGTAATGCCCCAGTATGGACGCAGTATAATGACTGAAACAAGTAAAGGATAAAATATAACAAATAGCTGTGCATATGTTCTTTTAGTGGCCAGCATGACTCTAACACGATTCAATTGTTTCACTTAATTGTGATTTTATATGTTATTGAATTTTTTATTGTTGTTGTTCAGCCCAAAGTCTTCTTTGGTTGAACAGCTGAGACCATTTGGTCATTTTGGGTTGTCTAGGTCTCCATTAGTTCAGCATCATCAGAGAAGTCCCTCTCACTACCGTCACCGGTTGATCAGCAGTACACTAGATCTCATTGATATTCCAGCCATTTGTGTACTGCACATTTCTATTGACCAGTTGGTATTACTTTGAATGTCTTGCGTCCCTCTCTCTTTTCTTGTCTAGTGTAGGAAGGTCTCCAAGGGTGTGGTTCGGAAACCTGATCGAGTCCATTTACTGTCTCGCTCAGTACGTTGCAGGTTCAGTTCGCTACTCTATACGTCTCTCTGCACCACGCTTTGTTAGCTGTCAACAGTTTTCTCTTGGTTGCATTCTCCATATCATTTAGCGTGTTATTAAATAGAAATACTGTACGACCAATAACAACAATAAGGGAGTGTAACATAGTAATATGCACAATACTTACGTTAAGTGGTTTTAGTACCTCTGCAACTGCCATCAGGCAGAGAACGCTCTCGTGTCTTCCAACCTTGACTTAGTGGATCATCCAGGATGTGAGTCGCAGGAGAGAGAGGGGGAGGAGACGGGCTGGAGTAGGAGAGAAAGAAGGAAGAGAGAGAGAGAGTGAGAAAGAGGCAGTGAGAGAGAACGAGAGAGGGCTGAAATATCATCTTGGCTGGTACTAATTACAACTGAGTAGACTGGAACAATTTATAATGAAGTGCCTTGCTGAAGGACATAACACGATGCTCGGACAAGGAATTGAACGTGCGACCTTACGATCACGGTTCAAACACATCTAACTATTGCCACCATGTCGTTGGATAATGTTTCAACGCTTTGCATTCTTTTGCATACCTAGGATTACAACGGTCAATAAATCCTTCCTTTTTTTATGATGGCAGAGTGTTATTTGTGGGAGATTTGGCTGCTACTTTTGGTAGATCGAGCGACCGAGTCAACGCTCTTCTATCAACTCATATAGACTACATGCTCTTGATGTTATTGTTATTGTTGTTGCTTTTTAGCCCTACGTTAGAGCTAATCCAGTAGATGCATGCTCAAAGGAATTAAATGACCATGGCCACACCGTTCTTTTTGTATACCAGAAACTATTTTGGTCGATGTATCGTTATCTAAAAGGATAAGATGTTATTTGAAGGAAATTTAGCTGCTATTTCTAACATAACGAGCTGCTGTGTAGAGGCCCCTCGTCGGCTTGTTTAGACAACTTGTTAAACACGAAAGTAAAACACTCAGAAAATCAACGCCATCTACTTCATTCCGTTAAGTTGCTCATGGAAGAGGTGGGGGTGGGTGGGCGGGCTGTTGGTGGAAATGTCACTGGTTCCAATTGATTATGATGAAAGCAAAGAGCGGCGTGGGGGGGGGAAGAAGGTAGAAAACTGAAGCATAAAATAAAGAAGAAGGAAAAAAAACAGAAAGAAGGAAGGAAAGAATGAAAACAGAAGACAGCGGGAAAATAGAAGAGAGAAAAGAAGGAAAAGCATATTTACGAAGATAAACTAACGAAACAAGTAAGAATGTTTTTTTGCAGTTAACCAAAGAACACGTGGTTCGTATCCCGGAACCGATTTGCGTATGGTTAAGACAGCTAGCTCCGAAGTAGCTCAGTCCACTTAGATGTAAATAGGTACCAACAAGCGTAGAAACAAATCCCCATTGTAAGTAACGGATTGTACAGTCGACTGAGCCATCGAAAGTTGGTTTTTACGTGGTCTTAGGATCTGCTAGAAATAGCAACTAAATTTCGCTGAAATCTCATTCCCCACCACTGTCTTAAATTAACGAAAAGACATTGAATAATGTAGTAGTATATATATTTCTAAAAAAAAAAACGGTAGTTACGACTGGAATGTCAATCATTGATTATAGATCTGTTCAGTCAGGTATAACTTAGGGGCATCAACAAGAGCACCAGCACTGGCAGCAGCAGCAGCAGCAGCAGCAGCAGTAGCAGCAGCAGTAGCAGCAGCAACACAGCAGCAGTAGCAGAAGTAGTAGCAGCAGCAGCATCACCACCACCACCACCACCACCAACAACAACCAAGAATAATAAATTGTTTTGATTTTATTACAAATTTATGTTGGTTTCAAATTTTTGCACAAGGCCAGCAGTTTTAGGGTAGTGGTTCAGCTAATTAGATCGGCCCTAGTGCTCAACTGGTACTTATTTTATCGACCCCGAAAGAATGAAAGGCAAAGACGACCTCGGTGGAATTTGAACTCAGAACGTTAAGACGGACGAAATGCTGCTAAGCATTTTGTCTCGCATGCTAACGAGTCTGCCAGATCGCCGCCTTATTACAAATGTATATTAGTAATTTCTTTTTATTTAACCGTCAGAAATTATAAAGTGACTGAAGGACAGGGAGTCTCGCGCAGAGGTACTTACCAAGTACATACATACATACATACATACATACATACATACATACATACATACATACATACATACTTACTTATATACATACATACATGCATATACTGTATATATTTATATATTCTTTTATTGTTTTACATGTTTCAGTCATTTGACTGCGGCCATGCTGGAGCACCGCCTTTAGGCGAACAGATCGACCCCAGGACTTATTCTTTGTAAGCCTAGTAATTATTGTATCGGTCACTTGTGTCGACCTGCTAAGTTACGGGGACGTAAACACACCAACATCAGCTGTCAAGCAATGGTGGGGATATAAACACACACACACATATACGACGAACTTTTTCTCAGTTTTCGTCTACCAAATCCACTCACAAGGCATTGGTCGACCCGAGGATATGGTAGAAGACATTTGCCCAAGGTGCCCTGCAGTGGGATTGAACCCGAAACCAAGTGGTTGGGAAGCAGGCTTCTTACCACACAGCCACAACTGCGCATATACATGTAGTGCTCTCAATCACAGTTCCCTATATATACTATATTTATACATATATTATATATAAATTAGAAAAACCCCCATCTTTTATCAATTTCCCTGTAAGTTTGGAATAAATTCCCTCATATTATATATATATATATATATATATATATATATATATATATATATATATATATATATATATATATATATATATATATATATATATATATGCTGCTTTCTTCCAAGCATCTCATGCTCTTAGTTTAGTTTTTCCTTGGGGCTGGCCAGATTGGAGCAATCTCGAGTATAATCAGCTGAAATTGCAAAGATGATCTGGAACTCGACTGAGGATAGAAAACTCCGAATGACCCGTCTCTGTTTTCTTTGTATCGTCTGTCTGGATATTTTGCGTTCTTGTCTCATTTTTGTATTTTCATGTATGTATGTATGTATGTATGTATGTATGTATGTATGTATGTATGTATGTATACATATATATATATATATGTATATACATACATATATATATGCACACACATACACACATATCTATATGTGTATATATATATATATACATATATATATATATACATACATCTACATACATATATATATATATACATATGCATATAATATATATATATATGTATATATATTTGCATACACACACACACATACGCACACACACACGCACTATATATATATATGTATATATATATATATATATATATATATATATATATATATATATATATATATATACACTCCTGCTTTAAGTTCTATTTTCCTGTTTGCATCAGCAAACCTATTAGACATAATTGGCAATTTGTAATAGAAAAGACAACCAGTTTCACAAGTACGATTCGAAACATGTATCAACCACTTATTAGTCGATCGTGCTGTCGGTTATAGTGATTACACTATCAAATTTTGTAGACTGTATGGTAGGCGTTCTGTAGCATAATTGATACAGCGGTAGTCTTGTAACCGCGATAGAAACGCGGTTCTTGCTTGTGTCTTAAATTGGTGTGGGTGCTTATAACGTATAATATCATGACGAAGAAGAGTTTTCGTAGTCTGACAGTACTAATATGAAGTTATTTTTAGATGAATATCTTATATAACAATGTTTAATAAAACATACACAACGAAGTTTAAACTCAGCACACAGTTTATCAATACATGTAGTGCTCTCAATCACAATTCGCTACCCCCGACAACAACAACAAAAAAACTAAATAAATAAAAGCCAAAAAAGAAAAGCAACAAGCGAGAAAAACTAACTCTAGAATGTATTAAAATATTGCCCTGTCTTTAAGAAGTGATTTAGTCTTCTTTTTGACTTGAGTGGATTTTTCAGTATAGGTGGATAAGTTAAGTACTATATTATAAACGACACTGTTATAAAAATGTTCAATTGTATAATCCGGAACACCCATACACACCACAATACATACATACGTACATAAAACTTTTAAATATAATATATATATATATATATATATATATATATATATATATATATTATATATATATATATATATATCTATATATATATATATATATATATATATATATATATATATATATATATATATATATATATATATACCTGCGTGTGCGTGCATGTGTGGTGTTTTTTGTAATACGGTCAGTAATGCAAGATTGGTCTTTAGAAAAAAGTTCCCAAACTAAAGATCTCTACTTCAGCCAACAATATTTCTGTCGTTACATGTCTCCCTCTCTCTCGCTCTCTCTCTCTTTCTCTCTCTCGTATATATATATATACACAAACTTGCATATGCATTTATGTATATAGGTGTATATATGTATGCATATATATATATACATATATATATATTATATATATATATATATATATATATATATATATATATATATATACAACATACATATGAATGCATATATATATATATATATATATATATATATATATATATATGGTATGTATAATAAAACCATACATGTTCACACAGTGGTACGAAGTTTATATTTGCAAATAAATAATAAAGAAATAAAACAAAATGAAATAAAGTAAAAAAATGAAGAAAAAATATGAAAAGAAAAAGGACTTTACTAATTACTAATATTCAAAATGATTGAATCAAGGACAATCTGAAGAAATCTGGAGCGCACCCAATATTTTAACTACATCTGTTATGTAGTTATAATACAATATGATAATAACGACAATACCGAAGACAACGACGACGATGATGATGATGATGATGATGATGATGATGACGATGATAACAGCAACAACAACTATTACAACAGCAACAATAGCAACAACAGTAATATTGATAATATTGTTAATAAACTCCCTCTTGTGTACGATAATAGTGGTTTCGCGACAACCGAACTCGTCTTACCTATTGGTGTCCCTACAATTTGATAGATTCACCATTACATATTGGCTATTACAACTCGTTATGGTACTATTAAACATATTACACTCTGACAGCTTATATAACTTTTATAAAACTTCCACCAATGATTTTGGCAGCAGTTTCATACTTTATCTTCCGATGTATCTCTCTTTTTCGCTCAAAATGACAAAAATTAAAAAAGCACAAAAAGAAAGAAAGAAAAAGAAATAATAGACAGCAGAGGAAAAAGGAAAAAAGAAAAACATATAAAGGTATGAGAAAAATGGAGGATAAAAATTGGGGGAAAGAAATAAAATGAAATAAATATAAAACGAGAAATAAAAAAAAAACCCTTTAAAAAAAAGACAGATTTTTCAACTGGTTTCTTGCTGAAAAGGTAAAAAAAGACAAAAAAGAAAAGTGTTAGAAAGGATGATGATTGTGACGACGATGAAGATGAGGATGGTATTCAGAAAAATGATGCTGATGGGGATGATATTCATAAAGAATGATGCCGATGATGATGATGATGATGATGATAGTAGTAATAATAATAATAATAATAATAATAATAATAATAATAATAATAATAATAATAATAATAATAGTTACAACAACAACAACAACAGCAATATCAACAACAACTAACGTAATAGAAGATTGACCGAACAATTCAGTGAAATGGCTAAAATTCTGAAGTGTAAAAATATTGAAGCATGTGGAAAGGGTGGAGAGAGGGGTGGGCGGGAGAAAAACAGGGAAAGAAAGAAGACAAAGTGAAAAAAATAAAAATAAATATAATATAAAAAAAACCTCCCGAAATAACCATATCTTTCTTTTTTTTTTCTGTCCTTCTTTCGCCTTCTTTTTTTTAAAAAAATATTTTATAAAAATATGAATTTATTTATTTATTTTATTTATTTTTCTTTCTTCGAAAAATTCGTCTTCTAAATTACTATTGAACTAAAATGGAACGTAAAGCATTCTCCAACTTATAAATGTGATGCATGGCTTTCTACTTGTAAAACCATTGGCGATGGTAGTTGGTGTGGGCGGTGGCGATGCAAGGCGATGGATGGGTGTGTGGTCGTGGCGAATAGGAATGTTGCAGTTAGCATTAACAACAACAACAACAACAACATTAACAACAGTAACTATATCATCAACAACATCATTGATAATAATAATAATAATAATAATAATAATAATAATAATATAATAATAATAATGATAATAATAATAATAACAATAATAATAATAATAATAATAATAATGATAATAATAATAATAATAATAATAATATTGGTGATGATGATGGTAATAATAACAAAAATAACAAAAATATGATATTCATGACGATCACGAGATTAGGAACGCGGTGAGGAGAATGGCAGCGACGACTATGATGATGACAATGATGATGATGATGATGATGATGATGATGATGATGATGATGATGATGATGATGATGGCAACGACGATGGTATCGAGGATTACGATGATGATGTTATTGCGTTGCTGCTATTGCTGCTGCTACCGCTGTTGCTGCTGCTGTTAGTGCTGCTGCTGCTGCTGTTGCTGAATTTAAAGATAACAATAACGATGATGACGATGATTATGACGACGACGACGGCGATGCTGAATCATGTCGACGACGACGACGACGGCGGCGGCGGCGGCGACAGCGACAGCGTCGATGAAGATGATAGTGGTACTGATGACGACGACGATGATGATGATGATGATGATGATGATGATGATGATGATGATGATGATGATGATGACGACGACGACGACGACGGTGACGATGATGGTGATGATACCGAAGATCTTGTAGCAGTTGTTGTTGTTGTGTCGATGATGACGACGACGACGATGATGATGATGATGATGTTTAAGATATTGAAGTAGATGACATATATGATGATGCATTAAAGTTGCAGCGACGTCTGTTTATAAAGTCAATTGTTGCCATGTTTCCTTTTTGGTAAATAGAAGATAACGACTTGAAGAAAAGAGGGAAAGCAGCTGATATCTGGAGATATTTTGGCGACTGAAAATAAAATGAGTCTATAACTAAGCTTTATTTATTTTATATATATTATATATATATATATATATATATATATATAATATATATATATGTATTTTTTTAAAAAAAAGTATCTCTTCATCATCATCCGCCCCATACTACCAGTCACTATCACCACCACCACCACCAGCATCATCATTATCATAATAGTCGTCCCTAAGCCACCCCATCACACACCGCATATCGCAATTCTTATTTTCATTTTCATTTTCATTCTCATTCAACACCAATATTCATCCATAACATCGTTTAGATTAGTGCAAATAAATAAATAAATAAATAAATAAATAAATAAATAAATAAATAAAATGTAATAAATAAATAAATAAAATGTAATAAAATTGATGAAAGGTAAAAAAAAAAAGAAAAGAAAAAAAAACAACAAGGTAAAACAAAACAGATATGAATAAAATATATATATATAGATTTAAATTTCGAAAAAAACATGTGCGCGCACCAATTCTTCTTTTTTTCATGCGCCTTCTACTTGCACATTTTCTGTGCTTTCTTAGAATTTTTCCTAATAATAATGATGATGATGATGATGATAATGATCATAATAATAATAGTAATAATAATAATAATAATAATAATAATAATAATAATAATAATAATAATAACAGCAACAACAACAACAACAGCAACAGCAATAATAATAATTCTTTCTACTACAGGGCATAAGGCCTGAAATTTTATGGGAGGAAAAAAGTCAATTTCATCTATCCCCAATTTTCAGTTGATACTTATTTTATCGACTCCAAAAAGGAAGAAAGACCAAGTCAACCTCGGCGACACTTGCATTCAGGACGTAAAACCGGAAGAAATTCTGATAAGTATTTTGTCCCGCGTGCAAACGATTCTGCCAGTTCCCAATAATAATATTAATAATAATAATAATAATAATAATAATAATAATAATAACATGTACATTGTTTTGTCTTGGTATAAAAGATGGGCTACAGCAATATATTCTACTTAATACCACAGATTTGCTTGTCAGTTGTTTGACTTTAACCAGTTGAGCATGTCCCTTAGTGGCTGACGATATGTGCATCTCTGATCACGAGCAGAAGTAGTGGGGGAGCATCATAGCCATGTGTTGAGAGGGATTTGGGGTTTGAATAATTCACCTCTGGAAACATGGGTGTTTCGTTCAACATCCTTAAACAACACTTATTCAGGGACCTTTCGAGTGGGATGGGTTACTCGACCTGAAGAAAATTCTAACTGGGCCCCACCTGCAAGGTCATGTGCTGTTTATTTTGATATGAGATCACCATGTCGCGCACATATGGTTGTGATGCATGTGCCTAGTGTACCCTTATCAGACGGGTAGTCATGATAGGTATACTGGGCTTCGTATATTTTACCCCAGTGTCACTTTGATGGCATGCACTGCTCTCTCACTCAATAATAATAATAATAATAATAATAATAATAATAATAATAATAATGATAATAATAATAATCCTTTCTACTGTAGGCACCAGGCCTGGATTTTGGAGGAGGGGTTAAGTCGATTACGTCGACCCCAGTGTTTCACTGGTACTTAATTTACTGACCCCAAAAGGATGAGATCGACCTCGGCGGAATTCAGAACATAGCTTCAGACGAAATGCCGCTAAACATTTCGCCCAGAGTGCTAATGATTATGCCATCACACCGCCTTAATAATGATGATGATGATGATGATGATGATGATGATGATGGTTTCAAATTTTGCCACAAGAACAACAGTTTTAGGGAAGGGGATGAGTCGATTACATCGACCCTAGTGTTCAACTTATTTTATCGACGCCGAAAGGATGGAAGGCAAAGTCGACCTCAGTGGAATTTGAGCGCAGAACGTAGAGATGGACGAAATAACGATAAGCATTTTGCCCTGACTGGCTCACTCAGAGTAAACCATTTAAATCACCAAAACGAAAGAAACGATAGACTCTAAAAATTACAGACCCTTCACCTGCTTTCTTACAACTCATAAATAATTAACTGCAATAAACCTAGAAGGGCGATAAATTAACATCTGCAAAAAAAAGAAAATTATTTTCTGAAGATCAGAAGGGCAGCTGCACAGGATCATCTTACTATAAAGACCATTTACAAAAGACTGTGAAAGGAAAAAGAACGGCCTGTGTATGGTGTTGGCTGATTATGAGAAAGCTTTTAACAGTGTTCTCCATTGGTGGTTCCTGAAAATATTAACCATGAATAACGCAGCTCAGTTACACGTCCCTTCTCGAGCCACGCCTGGCACATAATGGTCGATTTCCCAGTTTCCATGGCGTATAGGTTCCCCACCTGGACGGGATGCTGGTCCGTCGCAGGTGAGCTGCAAGATGCAGGAGGAAAGAATGAGAGAAAGCTGTGGCGAAAGAGGCAGTAGAAGTTCGCCATTACCTTCTGCGGGAGCCGCGTGGAGCTTAGGTGTTTCGCCCATAAACACACACATCGCCCGGTCTGAGATTCGAACCTGCGATCCCTCGACCGCGAGTCCGCTGCTCTAACCATTAGGCCATGTGCCTCAACAAACCATATAATGAGTATATGGTAAACGATTCTGAAGATACAGAAAAAAAAAAAGCGTGACTGTGTGGTAAGAAGCTTGCTTCCCAACCACATGGTTCCAGGTTCAGTCCCACTACGTGGCACATTGGGAAAATGTTTTCTATTATAGCCACGGGCCGACCGAAGCCTTGTAAGTGGATTTGATAGACAGAAACTGAAAGAAGTCTGTCGTATACACACACACACACGCACACACACACACACACACATATATATACATGTGTGTGTGTATGTGTTTGTATGTGTGTGTGTGTATGTATATATATATGTATTTATGTGTGTGTGTTTGTGTTTGTCCCCCACCCCAACCATCGCTTGACAGCCAATACTGGTGTGTTTTATGTCCCCGTAACTTAGCAGTTCGTCAAAACAGACCGATAGAATAAGTACTACACCTACACATAATCGACTAAAACCCTTTATGGCGATGCTCTAGTATGGCCGCAGTCAACTAACTGAAGCAAGTAAAAGAATGAAAGAATATAAAAAAACCTCATCTTTAATGTAAGAGGAATATTCCAAAGGGACTTCTTCCCTTTACTATTTTTCATTCTGGCGCTGCCATTTCTAGCCAACATGTTGAAGAAGACTTGATTCAGACACAAATGCTTTTAGGAAGCAATTATATGTCTTTTGTAGATGGACGATCGCAGGCTGTACACTTCCGATAATGACAACTAGAAGTATTGTTATGGGAGAGGAAGGGGAGGTAAACGAAGTCTTTCGCTCTGAAGGTCCCTTTTTAATGTGTGGAGCTAGGATTTTGAAAGACAAGGATGAATTGGTTTGTTTTTGTATGATGTTGATTAAGATTTTATGTCTAGTAAGTTTGAGGTCGCGTGCGTGGTTAATGAGTGGTGGATAGAGTGGATTATACAGGTCGTAGTATTATGGGGGCGGTTGTAAGGGTGTTGGTAGTAGTAGTAGTAGTAGTAGTAGTAGTAGTGATGTTGGTAGTGGTGTTAAATGGAGAAATAGGCATTTGAAGCAGAACACATACATCAACTTAGCATTCGAACACCTTAACAATACCGAAGAATATATCAATGTCACAGATATCATGCGAACCCTCATGGAGGATATAATCAACATCACTCGGATCAATACCTGCAACCACCGAAGATAGAAGACTCACTTCTTAGCATAAAATCAACTTCACTAGAAATGGCAGACTTCTCACATTCCCATATTTTGGTTCTCATTAAAACATAAATATAGACACATATTTAACGGAGTAAGATTCCTATGCATAATTTCCTGGTTCCTCTTTCAGAATCTAAAGCCTATACACATAGCCTTTTCTAGG
>NW_021834860.1:20000-32500 GCF_006345805.1 Octopus sinensis
CAAATACAATAACACCATCAAGAATAACAACAACAACTACAATTACAGTAAAAACAGCAACTCGTACATCAACAACATTAAGAACCTGTCCCAAACCTGTTGTCTTAAATAATGAATTGAACATCGCACAATGTGAACCTACAGACCTCTAAAAAGAGGTGATGGTCACGGATGAATAGCTTTGATCATTGATCTGCTCGATCAGTATTGACCTGGTGTTCAACAACAACAACAGCAGTAGCAGCAGCAACAACAACAACAGTGACTGTATTTGATATAATAACCTCAAAATACATTGTTAACAACAGTAACGAATAATAGTAGCGATGACGATAATGATGATGATGATGATGATGATGATGACGATGATGATCATCGTCATCAGCATCATTATCATCATCATTAACATCATCATTATCCTTATCATTATCATTAACTACAATAACAGTAACAATAACGCCACCACTATGACAGAAAACCACACACAAACACACACACACACACACACACACACAGCACACACAACACACTCACACATTCACACATTCTCCCATTCTCATGCAAAAGAATTACTTTGAGAACATAAACGAAGCAGTGATTTGGGTTAATTGTTAGAGTGGCAGACAACATACTCTGTAGTATTTAGTTACTTTCCATTACGTTCAGTGTTCAAATCCTGCCGTAGTCAATTTTTTTTCTTTCAGTTTTTTGGGCCTGGTCAAATAAAATACCAAATATTGGAGTTGATTCCTATACTATATTCAAGATATGAATGGAATTCTAATAGGAAAGAATACAAGAATAACTACGAAATTTAAAAAAAAAGAATGACTATTTCACAACGAGCTAACGATGGGTGAGTCTCCGCGTTGTTACCAGGCCTGCAAAAATAACAGCTAGATCTCTTTCAAATCAGCCTTGCTGAGACTCCCTTCGATCATGAATACGATTCTTTCTTCTCGGTAGTCATGCATTTATAACGAGGACCCATTGAAACGTTCTATAATAGAATACACGAAATAAATTTAGCAAGAAAAAGAAAAACATTAGTTGATAATTATACATAGAGTTCCATAAAAATTGAGAAGAATAACGAAGAAAGCTTTTTTTTACTAACGTCGCCCTTTTCAAGCCTAGCCAGGCTCATGGGCCAGGTTTCCCGGTTTCTGTGGCGTACGTGTTCCTCCAGCTGGACGGGACGCTAGTCCATTGCAGCGATACTCAAGAAACAGGAGAGAAAGTTGTGGCGAAAGAGTACGACAGGGGTTGCCACCACCCACTACCGGAGCCTAGTGGGTCTTTTATAGGTGTTTTCGCTCAGTAAACACACACAACACTCGGTCTGGGAATCGAAACCGCGATCCTCTGACCGCGCGTCCGCTGCCCTAACCACTGGGCCATTGCACCTCCACAAATAAATGCGCCCTTTTTAAAGCCTAGCCAGGCTCATGGGCCCGGTTTTCCGGTTTCTATGGCGTATGTTTTCCCCAACTGGACGGGACGCTAGTCCATTGCAGCGTTACTCATTTTTGCCAACCGAGTGGACTGGAGCAACGTGAAATGAAGTGTTTTGCTCAAGAACACAACGCGTCGCCCGGTCCAGGAATGGAAATCACAATCTTACGATCATGGTGCTAACCACTAAGCCACGCGCCTCCACTCTTTACTAATTTCAAAATATAATTAAAAAACCAACATTCAGATACATAGAAGCGCCACACGCGAAATGAATCATGCTATTTGCCTGAATACAACTGTCGATATAACTTTTAAAACAAGTATTGGCGATTTGCATCGGTATTCTCACTATCCGTTGCGACCTACGGTATAAAAATACTACAGCATATCATAACCATTGCTTCCATCTGATGACGAGACCAGGAACGTCTCTCAAACGTTAGTGGACTTATTGTCCCAAACTAACCACAAAGAACTAATAGGGAACATATCAAAAGATTAATCTTGGACGTATTCGTGTCATTGAGTATGCCATTTTATACTTGAGTCAGGGAGACTCTTTATTCATAACATTCGCTCTCAATATATTCATTTATATAATTACTTCTTTCTAGAAAAGTCTATTTCATACTATCCACTACAACCACCACCACTACTACCACCACCACCACCACCACTACTACTACTACTACTACTACTACTACTACTACTACTACTACTACTACTACTACTAATGCTGCTGCTCTTGCTGCTCTTGCTGCTGCTGTTGACGCTATTGCTACTGCTGTTTCTGCTGTTGCTGCTGCTACTATTACTACTACAACTACAACTACTAATATTACCACCACAATTCGTACTACTACTATTTCCTTCACTATCACCACCATTACTACTACTACTACTACTACTACTACTACTACTACTACTACTACTACTACTACTACATCAAAAGGGTGGAAGAGTGTAAATAAAAAGAACCAGAACTCAGTGGAAAAACACAAGAGAAAAGGAACAGTTCTTTAAGAACACGAATATCGTGTCTTGAGTATCGTTTGATTAAATCGTTGTAATTTATTCATTTCAAAGGGAATGGTGAGTATAAAAAATATATATACATTCGTGGGTATTCAAAAACAAAGAAAAAAATTTGTAAAAAACCCTCCCTCGAAATAACAACAACAAAAACAATAACAACTGTCGAAAGAACACAAAGGAATTCCCAACAACAACAACAACAACAACAACTATATCAACAGCAAATTCCGAAAGAAATAATTCTTCAAGAGTTCATTCTTTATTATGTCATGATTTCCAGATTACAAGAACTGTTAGCAATATAGAGAAACCATATAACATACAGACGCGCACATACATTCATACACACACATACGCATTCAGACACACGCACATATGTATACATCCAACATTCGCTAAAAGCACATATACACACGCACATGTAACAAAGATTTTCGGCGTCTATTGTTATATAACTTCGCGTCGATTCCAGTAAAATTCTTTGGTCCAATACCATTATCATCATACCGACGAACTTTTAAAGGTATTTTAGTTCGCTTTCAGGTGTGTCTGTATGTGAGTGTTATATAAAGGTTAGTATGCATGTGTGTACGCGTGCACGTGGGTGTGTATATATATATATATATATATATGTGTGTGTGTGTGTGTGTGTGTGTGTCTGTGTCTGTGGAAGCGGATGATGGACTAGTTGAAAGGGTACCAGTGAATTAAATTGGAAGGAAAATGGTTCGTATTATGCCTGCGATGTTACGCTGATGAGAATTCAGTGTGAATGAAACAGTTGCACTATTGCAAAAAAAAAAAAAAACCCAAAACCGTAAAACTAACGTTTCCAGTTTTCGAGCCACGTTTACATCCAACACGTCCAATGTCCAGTTCTTATTGTGTGTTGAAAAAAGTTGGTTGCAACTAGTGTCATCTGTAAGTCAATAAGTGTGCAGCTATTCTAATAATTAAGCATAGGACTTCATTTACTTAATGACTCGGATTACTCATGGGAGAAATTGCTGTGGATATGATCATTTTCATGATTGTAACAGAATGAACTCTGATAAATGACTCCAAAGTGCTAAGTGAAACGAAGCCATCATATTCAAACATTTAATAACATAGAGATCACTATAAGCTGAAGTTGGCTTCCTTACCTATGCAACAGCTTGGGTCACAACTCATGTTGCACCGGTTTCAACTTAAAAGAGCTATTTACGTATCATAGTTAATGTATATACATCGTTGACAGGTACGTTACTACTGTGTTCGACCAGTGACAACATCTCTTATGAAGGTGTTGTGATAAAAGATGCAATACATGTCAGGAGGAAACGAAAAATCGCCCCGGCAAGTGGCTTGTGAGAATGTTAGATTCATTTCAGCCTAGTTGGGTATTATAAATGACGTGTTCTCACAACCAGCCTAATTCTTAGACGAGAATTATTGCTTCCGTTACTGGAAACAGTTAATAATGTATTTAATAATATTGCGAATAGCTGCCCGGCTGAATTAAAATCCGGCATATGCAACTGAAGCAATTTAAAATTCATATTGTCATCTATGTAACATACTTACCTCTATGTACATCGTTGAGAAGCAAGTTACTACGGTAGTCGTTCAGAGATAACATTTCTCTTTTAATGTCGCTGTGTGGTAAGAAGTTTGCTTCCCGATCACATGGTTCGGGTTCTGTCTCAATGCATAGCACTTTTGGCAACTGTCTTCAACTATAGCCTAGGGCTGACCAAAGCCTTGTTAGTGGAGTGGGTAGACGGAAACAAACTGAAAGGAGTTCGTCGTATATATGTATGTATGTTATGTAGTATGTATGTATGTATGTATGTATTATGTATATATATATATATTATATATATATATATATATATATAATATATATATATATATATATATATATATATATATATATATATATATATATATAATATATATATTATAATATATATATATATATATAATATAAAATATTATTAGAGACAAAACCACTATTTTGCAAAACAAACAAGGAAAGACTTAATCAATACATAAAATTTTAATAAATAGTCAAAAAAACCGCCACTACAATTGTTTCTTGTCTTGATCGACAATCTTCAGGTGGACTTCCAATAAGTCAGTTTCAAATTATTTTGACTATTTATTAAAATTTTATGTATTGATTAAGTCTTTCCTTGTTTGTTTTGCAAAATAGTGGTTTTGTCTCTAATAATATTTTATAATATTTTACTATAAAATTGGATTTAATCCTAAATCTGATTTTTCCCTGTAAATTTGGATTTATTCCCTAATATTTATTATTTATATATATATATAGATATATATATATATATATATTAAATATATATATATATATATATATATATATATATATAATATATATATATATAAATATATATATATATATATATATATATATATATATATAAAATATTATTAGAGACAAAACCACTATTTTGCAAAACAAACAAGGAAAGACTTAATCAATACATAAAATTTTAATAAATAGTCAAAAAAACCGCCACTACAATTGTTTCTTGTCTTGATCGACACTCTTCAGGTGGACTTCCAATAGTCAGTTTCAAAATATTTTGACTATTTATTAAAATTTTATGTATTGATTAAGTCTTCCTGTTTGTTTTGCAAAATAGTGGTTTTGTCTCTAATAATATTTTATAATATTTTACTATAAAATTGGATTTAATCCTAATCTGATTTTTCCCTGTAAATTTGGATTTATTCCCTAATATTTATTATTTATACATATAGATATAAGATATATATATATATATATATATATTACATGCAATCTACATACATACATATATATATATATATATATATACATGCATATACATACATACATACATATATATATATATAATATATACATATATATATATACATATATATGTATACACACACACACAGACATATACATACACATCTATTTCTATATCTAAGTATAATTATTTTTTGTAAATAATGGAGTATAAATTGTATCAGACCTCATCTAAACCATATTTACTTCGTTATTGCTGTTTTTGCAAGGCGGTGAGCTGGCAGAAACGTTAGCACGCCGGGCGAAATGCTTAGCAGTAGTTCGTCTGCCGCTACGTTCTGAGTTCAAATTCCGCCGAGGTCGACTTTGCCTTTTATCCTTTCGGGGTCGATTAAATAAGTACTAGTACTGGGTTCGATATAATCGACTTAATCCCTTTGTCTGTCCTTGTTTGTCCACTCTATGTGTAGCCCCTTGTGGGCAGTAAAGAAATAAGAAACGTTAGCATGCCGGGCGAAACGCTAAGCTGTATTTCGTCTGTCTTTATGTTCTGAGTTCAAATTCCGCGGAGGTCGACTTTGCTTTTCATTATTTCGGGGTCGATAAATTAAATACCAGTTGCGTACTGGGTTCGATCTAATCGACTGGCCCCCTTTCCAAACATTTCGGGCATTGTGCCTAGTGTAGAAAACAATATTGTTGTTTTTTTGCCATGCGAAATCTGCAAAGATGTATTAGATTGTCAGATAAATTCGATCGTCTTTTATTTTCCGCTTAAAAAAAATTTTTTTTGCAATCCTTGTTAATGTTATTTGAAATAACAGGAAAAATATTTCTATAGTAGTGTTTTATGCTTTCTTTGTAGCTCTATTCTTCCTCTACATCTTTTGTTCATCGTTTTTCAAAATTTGAATAAATTTACCTCTTCAGACATATGGCGATGGCGTTCTAAGTATACCCCCCCCAAAAAAAAAACCGATCGAATTTTTCTGACAAATACTGTGTAAAAAAAAATGTAGTTGTCCTTCATCTAATTATCATTAATCAATTAGCAATAAATTTGAAGTCATGATTATTCATTGTATTTCCTTATAAACAGGTTGGTTAATCAACCCATATATGATTTAGAGTTAATTAAAATCAAAATATTAGTTAAAATACAAACTTTATAAGGGGATGCTTTTTTTTTAATGATGAATTTTCACTTTCCATTTTAAAGACTTTATAATTAATTAAAATTGAAATCTTAATTAAAATACAAACATTTTAATATCGTTTTAAAACAGCTCAACCATAACTTAGTAATCCTGTATATTTGCAATATTTTCTAATGCTATCTGTTACAAACGAAAAACTTTGGTTCCCAAATTTAAAAGTTCTTTATAATTTTTCGTAATCTATAAGAATACTGGCGCTCCGTCGGTTACGACGGCGAGGGTCCCAGTTGATCCGATCAACGGAGAAGCATGCTCGTGATATTAATGTGCAAGCGGTTGAGCACTCTACAAACACACATACTCTTAACGTAGTTCTAAGGGAGATGTAGCGTGACACAGCACGTGACAAGACGGACCTTTTGAAAAATACAGGCAGTGCTCATTTTTGCTAGCCGAGAAGACTGCAGCAACATGAAATATAGTTTTGCTCAAGGATACCACTTGCCACCTGGACTCGGGCTCACAGCCTTACAATCTTGCGCCGACTGCCCTAACCACGTTGCTACGCGCCTTCACAAGCTCTTAGAATAAGGACCATACGTCCATACATACTTACACATGATTTCACCATCTCTGTTACCATACATGATTATATCTCTTAAATATCTCAATCTCTTATCTTCTTCAATCGACTGGACACCCCTGCTTCGGTCAAACGAATTGGTTTGTTATTATTCCTGTATGGATAATTATTACCCACCCATTAAACAAATCCCTTGAATCCTGAATATATTTAACCTGTATACGTACGTTCTCTCACTTTTTTTTCATTATTTAAATTCTTCCTCTGAGAAAGGAGCTGGTTTCTAACAAATATACAAAACTCCATCTTTGGAATATTGATAACAATACAATGTCACAATTTAAAATTGAGCAAAGTCTTGCATATTTTTACTGTTCTACGTACAAATTGTATTTGTAATGTGCGAATGAGTTGGTTGAATTCATTTTCAGAAAACCATAGCTTATCCAGATTGTCATATATGTATGTATGTATGTATGTATGTATGTGAGGCGGTGCTGAAAAGTTATTGGTTTTAGGTAAAACAAAATACAGGATCAGTTAATCGAGATTTTATTCATCATATTCCCCTCTGAGATTCACACACTTATTGCAGCGGTCTTTCGGTTTTCCTAAGCTCTTTAAAAGAACTCGGAAGGTTGGGCCTCCAATCTGGCCTTTCACGAAACCCTTAAAACCAGAAACTTTTCAGTACTTCCTCGTGTGTGTGTGTATGTATATATGTCTGTCTGTCTGCCTGTCTGTCTGTCTGTATGTATGTATGTAGATTTTTGGAGTTGTTTTTTCTCTCACTATTTCAAGGGATTGCATCTAGCAAATTATATCGTTCCTAATGAAGTAAGTCTAAGCTTAATGAAATGCAATAGAGTATATAATGCTTATACATCATACACACACACAACACACACACACACACACAACACACACACACACACACACGCACAAGCACACACACACGCACAAGCACACACACACGCACACACACAAACATTCTTGCACGTGCGCGTGTTATTTACCAACAGTAAGAGCAATTTATGAATTTATGATATTTGATACCATATATAGAAAATTAAAACAAAGACACCGACAACAACAACAAGAAGAACGAAAGCAATACAAATAACATTCACCCACGTCTATATAACACATTCAATGACCATTAGTCTCAGCCTGACCTGGGGCTAAGGAGCAACATGAACAACATTGCAATAATAACAGCCACAAAACCGACTAACTACTCTGGAAAAGGCAAGCACCACAATGTTATCAAATACAATCACATTTTCAATAACAACAACAACAACAACAACAACAGCAACAATAGAAGATATAATAGTTACGGTTGGAATGCTTTTGATCATAAGTGCACTCGATCTAGTCTGACCTGGGGCTAAACGACAGCAATAACAACAACAACAACAACAGCAACAAACACAACAACAACAACAACAACAGCGATTATAACAACTGCGTTGGCGAATACAAGCTTATTAGGGACAATAATCTACAAACAACGCTAATTAAAACTACAACAGCAACAACTTACGCTGTGAGACAAGCCGCAACCACCACCGCCGCTACTGCTGCTGCTACTACTACTACTACTACTACTACTACTACTACTACTACTACTACTTCTACTGCTACCAGTACTACAACAGCCGCTGTAGCCATTGCAGACACCATCACCATCACCACGACCACGACCACCACGACCACCACCACGACCACCACCATGACCCCCACCACGACCACCACCACAGACACCACTACCACAGACACCACTACCAGCACCGCCGCCGCCGTCGCCAGCCCCCTCACCAACATCACCATAACCATTGCCGCCACAACAATTATTCTCTTCAAAACTATCAATGCTACCATGGCCTACACCCAAACAACACCGTTATCATCACCATCATCGTCATCGTCGTCATCACTATCATCATCATCATCATCACCATCATCATCACCATCACCATCACCATCATCATCATCATCATCATCATCATCATCATCATCATCATCATCATCCTCGTCTTCATTCTCATCATCATCGTTATCGTCTTCCTTCTCTTCCTCCTCCTCCTCCTCCTCCTCCTCGTCATCGTCGTCTTCATCATTACCACGGTCAGCATCATCGTTATCATTCTTCATCATTGTCGTCATTCTTGATCGTTGTCGTCGTCGCCATCATCATTACCATTATCGTCGTGGTCGTCGTCGTCATAGTCGTCATCATGATCATCATCATCATCATCAACATGAATAGTGATAGCATAATACGATGACCACCATCGTTATCACGAACACAATTCCAACCTCCTCCTCCTCCATCACCTCGAGATTTCAAGGTGGCACCAGTATGGTCATATCTACTTGCCAGAAATAGCAGCCGAATCTCATTCAAATCACACTTTATCGTACCGTCGTTTTGAAACAGGATGGAAGCATTGGATAACGTGGTCGTAGATGTGTTATCTTTAATCGTTTCCTTGTTTCAGTCATTAGACTGCGGCTTTGCTGGGGCACCGCCTTGAAGAATTTTAGCTGTACGAATCGACAGCAATATTTATTTTTGTTTAAGCCTGTAATGTGCGAGTGAATTGGTTGAATTCTTTTTCTGAAAACCATAGCTTATCCATATTATAGGATAGGAGCGAGCCACTCCTAGGCGTAGGAGTGGCTGTGTGGTAAGTAGCTTGCTTACCAACCACATGGTTACGGGTTCAGTCTCACTGCGTGGCACCTTCGGCAAGTGTCTTCTACTATAGCCTTGGGCCGACCAAAGCCTTGTGAGTGGATTTGGTAGACAGAAACTGAAAGAAGCCCGTCGTATATATGTATATATATGTGTGTCTCTCTGTCTCTGCCTATAACAATCACTGCAAATACAAATATCAGCACCGTTACCCTATACGCAATAGCATCCAAGCTGCATCATTCAGATCATTCTTGCCCTTTCAACATCCTCAGCAGCATCAAACATTCGGCCTTCACCATAACAACACCACTGCTATCAGCCTTACACCCGCCACTATTATTAGTTTCAAATTTTGGCAAAAGGCCAGCAAATACATGAGAGGTGGGATAGTCAATTAAATCGACCCCAGGTCTTAGCTGATCCATTTTTTTTATCGACCCTGAAAAGGGCAAAGTCGACCTCGGTGGAATTTGAACTCAGAAAATAAATACGGACGAAATGTCGCTAAGCATTTTTCCCAGTGTGCTAACGACTCTACCAGCTCGCTAGCTTACATCAACCCCTAAATATGACTGTAGAGAGGTATCGAGGAGTCAAGACCGCGATGCAGTGGGAGTTTCTTTGAGGGTAAAGAATTAAAGGCCGAAACACTTGCACGAGGGAGTGAGGTCGATTCAGAGAAGTCTCTGTACGCCATCATGCAAGAATTTCAGCTGAAGATTTGATGTTCTCCCTAGAGTTTCTCACTATGTATGTATGTATGTATGTATGTATGTATGTATGTATGTATGTATGTATGTATGTATGTATGTATGTATGTATGTATGTATATATGTATGTGCGTATGTGTGTGTGTATATGCATGTAAATATGTATATATGTATGCATGTATGTATGTATGTGTCCATGTATGGATGAATATATATATATCTTAAGCATGTGAGAGCTTACCGCATGGAACAAGACGCCGAAGGTGCTGCGATGTGTGAAAGAACCCGAAACCACATGATTGCGAATCAAGCTATTTATCTACATAGAAATGTCTATTAAAGATTAAAGAAATATTAAGCAAAACTTAAGATAAAGCAACAAATAACAAACATAACAACTACAATTACAATTATGCGAAAAAAGATAAGTAAGCTTAGCCTGTGTAAGTATACATAGAACAACATAGAAGAACAATGCATCTATACATACATGTATATACGTATCTCTCTATCCACCCATTCATTCGCACGCATACATATACGCACATATGTATATTAATGTGTGTGTGTGTGTGTGAGGGGAGGGCTGTAGACTGTAAAACCCTTAAGGATATCTTCCGGATAACTTCATCATACAGCATTAATTCCAAGTTGACAGATTTCATGCGGAATACCATCTACAACAGCAGCAGAGAACAACAAACACAATACCAGTGACAAGAAGACGAAGGAGAATAAGCAATGATAATGATAAATAATAATAATAATAATAATAATAAGGATGATAATAATAAGGATGATAATGATGATGATGATGATGATGATGATGATGATGATGATGATGATGATGATGATGATGTGGATGATGATGGTGATGATATTAACTATTATTATTAGTATACCGATAATGAAAATAATGATGATGATGATGGTGATGGTGGTGGTGGTGGTGGTGGCAGTGGTAGTGGTGGTGGTAATGATGGTAGTGGTGGTGGTGGTGGTGGTGGTGACGATGATGATGATGATGATGATGATGGTGATTTCACTTTCTTATAATGATGATAATCAGAACAATGCTTCGTTGAAGAGATAAAAGTGATTAGAGGCACACAACAACAACAACAAAAAAAGAAAACATAAAGAAAAAAAAACGAAACAAAAAAAAATTCCCCACAAAACTCTTCATAACATAGAAACAAAGAACAACAACAACAAGCTAAATGAAGCCAAAAGAAAACCAATTATTTAAGGCTACAAGCTTTATTGTTAAGTAGTCGTATAAGGTAAAATACTACTTATTTGCCTTCCCTCTGCTTACAGCCGCCATCTTTATCTGTTTCACTGTTTGGAAGTTGTTTGTGTATGTGTTAATTATTAATTTCTTATGCTTTGCTTTAATTCCTTTTTTTTTTCTCATTAAAATTCTTGTATACTATTCACCAAATAGATAATTCGCATGCGTTGACATTTTACTTAATCTAGCAGTGGATGTACATGTGTTTGTGCGTATACGCGCGTGTATGTTTATATATATATACATATATGTATGTTACATATATATATATAACCTATATATATGCATATATACATACATGTATAAACCTATCTACCTACCTACCTACATATATATATATAGTATATATATATATATAATATATATATATATAAATTTATATATATATATATCTATATATATATATATATATATATATATATATATATTATATATATGTATTCATAGATTTATTAGAAATTTAGCTTCACAGAATATGTAAGGTTTTCAAAATCCGAATTTAATCTATGATGAATTAGTGCTGCTTTCTTCACACACACACACACACACACACACACACACACACACACACACACACATCACCACACATACAGGAATGTGCATAAATGTTTTATATATATATATATATATATATATATATATATATGAATGTATATGTATATATATATATATATATATATATATATATATATATATATGAATATGTATATATTCATATATGTGTACGTATGTACATATATATATTTGTGTACATAGCATAAAAGGAACTTATAT
>NW_021834860.1:35000-47537 GCF_006345805.1 Octopus sinensis
CTACTATAGCCTCGGTCCGACCAATGCCTTGTGAATGGATATGGTAGACGGAAACTGAAAGAAGCCCGTCGTATATGTATGTTTGCGTATCTACGTTTGTTCTCTCACAATTGCTTGACAACTGACGTTGACGTGTTTACGTCTCCCCGTAACTTAGCAGTTTGGCTAAAGAGACCGATAGAATAAGCACTAGGCTTACGGAGAATAAGACTTGGAGTCAATTTGTTCGGGTAAAAGGCGGTGCTCCAGCGTGGCCGCAGTCAAATGATGGAAACAAGTAAAAGGGTAGCGTGTACAAAGGAGTGTAAACAAGATTCGAACGCATTCTAAGAGATGAAGAAAACGGCAACAAGTTCTGGAATTGGCTGGAGAGGGACACCACCAAAAGAAATAAAAATAATATTTGGTATGATAGCAAGAAGTTTCACAGTTATAATGTTTGTTGACGTTACACCTAGGAACGAATTAAGTAAGGCATTTAAGAAAAAGCTGCGCACAATTGGCCTTAAAATGAAAGTTGTAGAAAAGACAGGTAGGACTATGAAATCTGTATTAAGTAAATCATACCCATTTGATAGACTCACGTGTTAGAATAATTGTGCAGTATGTTCTACAACTGCGTGGGTCCATCGAGCAGTTGCAGTTGTCGAGTGGTACCCGCGCGAGCGGGAACGACCGCTCGGAAGGCCTCCACGACGGTGGAGTTACGATTTCAGAAAGGCGATTGGGATCACGTGGATGAGAAAGGCGCGATCCAGAGAGGAGTGGACAGCGTGCTGTGATCAGCGGTGTCAAGTGGACGCCCGACGGACTGGTCGGTCAAGGTGATGTTCAACAAACCCACATATGAACTGCAAAAAGAAAAATACAGTATACCAGATTAAGTGCCAAGAAGGTGCTTGCGTGGTTATCCCAGAGTCATATATTGGTGAGACTTCTAGGTGCATCAATGATAGGTTCAAAGAACACCTGGACAACTACATTGAAAAAAAAAAAACAACCAAACTCTATCTTCTATCAGCATGCTGTAGACTGTCACAATAGCTCCTTAGGGAGACTTAGGTTAGACATCTTAGCTACACATCCCACTGATGCAATACTGCGACAAGTCACTGTATACATGAATATAAACCCACCCTCAACCGTATATCCGAATGGGGTAACACAGAGATTCCACTCAGGAGTACCCATCTATAATCACCCCTTTCTCTCGTTTGCATGTAGAAATCCATATATACATGTTGAGATGCATGATACTGAAATACATATATGTAGTTATATATAATCGTATGAGTGTACATAGATTAATACTATGTACGCATGTGTAGATGAATGTGTGTGTGTGTTGTGTTGTGAGTATATGTGATGTATAAGAGTGCACATGTATGCACGTATGAGTATGTGTGTAGATATAGTGTATATATATATATATATATATATATATTATATATATATATATATATATATATATATATATATGTGTGTGTGTGTGTGTGTGTGTGGTGTGTGCACATATCAAGTTGCGGCAAAATGTTCAGAACGGGCATGTTTTCGTCAGGAAAAGTAGGTATAAGATTTATCAAAGTTGTTTTATATTTATAATTTTTCACAGACCAATAAATACGATACTATTGGTTATTGTCTGAGATTTTGATGTAATTTGAGAGGATAATACAAAAGTTATTGATGATTTAGTGCTTATTGCAAAACCCATGGCCGGCCAAAATGATCAAATGATCAGAACGGTTTGCTTTTACCCCGTGTTTAGTATATTTAACCGGCGAACTCTAAGTTTTGAATTTGTTTAGGTGACGGTTCGTTTATTAAACATTAGTAAGAATATCTGCAGTGTACTTGTTAATATAATGCCATTTACTCCGTTACGAATTCGTCAGCAGATTATTAAGCTTCGAAAGAAGGATAATTAAGTATGGGTCTATTGCAAAGATTGTTAACAAGTCAAAAAAGTGTTGTTCACGGATTCTTCAGGTCTACGGATGATTGTGGTTCGTGTGAAGCTAGAAAGTCTACAGGTAGGCCAGAAAACGACCAAGAGAGAAGATCGTGCTATAGTAAAGCTGGTTAAAAGGGACATTTAAAACTGCTGTTGCTGTTTCTCGGGAAATGAGCATTGTACTGAAGAAAAACTATATCTCGAAAAAACTGTCTCGTCGTTTAGTTTGAACATGACCTACAAGCAAGAGCACCTGCAGTGAAGCCACTGATCAGCTCCAAGAATAAAAAAGTGTTGTCTTACCTTTGCAACCGCCGAACATGTGTTGTGGTCTCAAGAAAAATGGCAAACGTTGCATTTTCAGTGATGAATCTAAGTTTATGTTATTTGGCTCAGATGGGAAAAGGTACGTTTCGTCGAAAAGTAGGTGAAAAATTGTCGCCTAAATGCCTTAAACTAGTGTTAAATTCGGTGGAAGAAGTGTCATGGTTTGGCGGATGATATCTGGAGGGATGGTGTGGCCCTTTGGTGCGATTACATGGAAAGGTAAATGCAGAGTTTATAAACAACTTGTAAAAGATCATGTCTTGCCTGTGCTGAGAAATTCAACAAAGCGACCACCCATATTCATGCAGGACAATGCCCCATGTCACAAGGCTAAGGTGGTCATGAACTTCCTAAAGTGCTGAAAAGTTATTGTAATGGATTGGCCTGCTCAAAGCCCAGATCTCAATCCTATTGAAAATGTGTGGATGAATATTCTAGGAGAACGTTCGAAAGCCAGAATCCTAAAACAACCGAGCAATTATGGGATGCCCTTCAGGAAGAATGGAATAAGATCACTCAGCAGAAATTGAAAATTTAATTTCCTCATGCAGTCGAAGATGTCAAAGTGTGATTGAAGCTAAAGGGCTTCACACTAAATATTAAATAATTCCAGTATTCTCTGTCATTTTGATTATTTTGTTATTTTTTCAACCGTTCTGATCCTTTTGGCCGCCAGGGTTTTTGCAGTAAATCACAAATCATCCATAACTTTTGTATTATCCTATCAAATTACACCAAAATCTCAGACAATAACAATTAATATTGTATTTATGTTCTGTGAAAATATAGAATATAAAACAAACTTTGACAAAATCTTATACCTACGTTCTGACGACGAAAACAATGCCGTTCTGAACATTTGGCCGCAACTGTATAAGTAAATAAAGCAACGAAAATATTTTGGCAAATTAAATGTCGAAGTGAATCTAACGGTAATTGTGTGTTTTTAAATGGCTTATAGACACCTTCCACGCTGCAATTGTTTATAATATATATATATATATATATATATATATATAATATATAGAGAGAGAGAGAGAGAGAGAGAGAGAAGCAGGTTTTGTCCAGCTAATGTTTCAAAAAAAGATGGGTGAATGTAGCAAGGATGGCACGTATGAATGATGAAGCCGGAAAAATTTAAAACAGAGAGTTACTTTCTTGCAAATAAATGTGTTAACATGTGACATTATTGACCGAGGTTACCGTGGTCTTTTCCGTAGGCTTTTCTTTCCACGGATAAATCTTATCTGCTTCCCCCTTTACACTTTACATCATGACATTTCTGTGACACACGATCCCTATTGATCGTTTTTTTCTTTCTTTTTACGGTCCCTTTTGATCGAAAAACTACAACTTTTTCTTTTTTCTTTTTCTTTTCTTTTTTTTCTCCCCCAAAATAAAAGATCTACTTTGTAATTTATCCCCTCTGTATTCAGTCCTGTGTGGCTAATAAAGAAACATAGCTATCTATCTATCTATCTATCTATCTATCTATCTATCTATCTATCTATCTATCTATCTATCTATCTATCTATCTATCTATCTATCTATCTATCTATCTATCTATCTATCTATCTATGATGGTTTTTTTTTAATGAAAAATTTGTGTCCACGATGTTTATGTAGAAAATTGTTGTAAGAAATTGTAAGAAAAGAAAAAAATACAATTCGCGCATTGTAATAGCGTGGACTCTACTAAATGTAACTAGTAATGACTTTAAACCGGGCAACCGTTAAAAGCATGTAAAGTCAAGAAGTATATCACCAGTACTTTGTTGCCAAGAAATGGGATAAGAAAATTATATACTCTGAATTAGCTGTCTTTCTGCTTCATAATGATGTACGGTACGATATTTCTCGATAAAACATAAACTGCACCTTTTTGAATAGTGGAATTTGTCCCATCAAAGATAAACTATACAATGTTGGTAGTTTCACCCTCATCAAAAAGTGATATAAGAGCGATATAGCGTTTTACCTGTGACTTTTTAAAAGAGTACATATAAAGAACAGAATATCCAAAACCCACAGAACATTCTACTTTCTAACAAAGAGAAGCAATAGGCCACAAAACGAAGCTGAAGCTGTTAATCTACGGGCGTGAAAACTGGAAAGTAGAAAAAATGAAAGAAAAAATACAATTCACATGTCTTAGGAGAATATTCGACATCAAATAACAGAAAAGAATCCGAAACGACACAACTGAGATGACAACAAGCATCAACAGGACCAGTGACGAAATGATACGCAAACAATATCGAAAAAGCGATTGTATGGCGGCACTAAAGTGGCAGCCTGAAGGGAAAGAGCAGCAGGACGCCCTAAAGCCATATGGCGAAGGACTATTGACAAGGAAAGAAGATGGGAAGAGTGGAGAAACTGGAATGGAACCAGAACAGCAGCAGAAATTAGAGCTCGATGAAGATATCGTCTTACAGCCTTTTGTGCCGCATGACACGGAGAAAACTAACTAGCATGTACTGTTATATGATGTTCCTAAAATAGTTTTATGTTAAGCCTACTTAACACAGTTCTGCAGGTTTTTCTGTTGTACAGGCTTCGTACACAACACAATGATTTATGCACACAACTCAGTGTTTTGATCATTAGAGCAATTATTTTTTGAATTGTACTGCATTGTAAGAATTCTCTGATTATTTAATGGATTTTTCTTATACTTGTAGTTTTTATATTATTTCTGTTCGTTAATTTATGAAGTCTGCTGTTTTTGTGGGAGTAGTTGTTGATCGAAGAAAGAAATTGTTTTGTTACACAGGTCATAACATTCTTGCCGAGCAGTGGATTGAACCAAATTGTATTTCTTTCTCTCTCTCTCCACCTAACACCACCTAAACACAGGTACTCCCAAGGAACCTATGCTACTGCTATTTTAACCCTAGGAGGACGCCTTTTCCAGCTAGTTATGCAGTGCAGTCTGCACTCAATGTGTATTGCATGCAGAGAGAGCACTCCCTACTATTTTAGTCCCGAGACTGCCAGACCGTACGGTTTCGACCTCTTTATGGCCATCCTCTGATTTATAGTACTCCGCTTGGCATAGCAGTAGTTTACTCCACCTCACAATATATACATCACAACAATTTGCTTCGAGGGACAATATGTGGGTACATAATTATTCTTTTTAATAGTTATTTCGAAGTTTTCCCAGTGATGGCTTATTCAAGCAGTTAGAAGACAGTAACCAAACTGCGAAGTCACTAACAACAAAAATTCTAAGAAATATTAGAATCTACACTTGAATTGAATCCGTTATTCAATATTTGTTATTTTTAAGTATTCAAAAAGACATTCATTTTTTTAACATTAAATATATATACACACACATATATACATGCAAACAACACATATTCATACATACATACATATATATATATATATATATATATATATATATATATATATATATATATATATATATATATATATATGTTGTGTATGTATGTATGTATGTATGTATATGAATCTTAGAGAGAGAGAAAGGAGAGAGAGACAAAAGAAAGAAGAGAGAGAGAGGAGAGAGAGAGAGAGAGAGAGAGAGAGAGAGAGAGAGAGAGAGAGAGAGAGAGAGAGAGAGAGAGTTACTGTAATCAATATATTTCGAATGCAGGTGGTTCCAATGTATATTTCGAAAAGGTAAGTGTGAGAACAGATGTAGATTTCTCTGTTTCTGTTTTGAATGCAGGAAAAAAAATCAATAAATCAAGAAAAATATTTTCATCATAATTGATAAGTTGTAAAAAAAAATGATGATGATAATAATAATAATAATAATAATAATAATAATAATAATAATATAATAATAATAATAATAATAATAATAATAAGGATAATCATAACAACATAAGAAATAAATGAAAAACTAAGAAATGTAAAAAATTAAAGAATATAAAATGTAAAAAGATGTAAAAAAAAAAGAAGAAATTTTGAAATATATTTTCGATTTTCGTTTTGCGTTTTAAACAATTTTCAACTTCCGATTGTTGTTGCTGTTACTGCTGCTGCTGCTGCAGTCGCTGCTACTGCTACAGCTGGTGTGATTGTTGTTGTTGTTGTTGTTGTTGTTGCTGTTGCTGTTCTTGTTATTGTTGCTATTATTGCTTAACCCTTCAGTAATCCTGATGCGAGCAGACCAATGATCACGCGTGTTCCAGTCGTGGCCATCCTGCCTTTTTGTATTGGGTTGGTGCATAATTATTGCGGCCTTACAAATTTTATTCAACAAAAACAATAACAATATTTAACGAAAACATCTTTAAATGACGGCCAAGCAAATGTGAAGCAGTAATTGAAGTAGATGGTGAATATGCTCCGGAATAATCATTTAAAGATGTTTTTGTTACATGTTATTGTTTTTGTTGAATAAAATTTGTTGAAAAAAGCCGCAATAATTATGCACCAGCCCAATATATCAAGTAGTACATTGCCGAATATATCCTTTAAATATTGAAGATGGCAAGGCAGAGTGATCTGAAGGCGATTTGGCTACTATTTCTAACAGGTCGAGCAGCCACGTAGGAGCTCCTTCGTTAGTTTGCCCAATTAAAACTTTAATGTAGACTACGGTGAACGGGGAAGATATACTCTTTTACTCTTTTACTTTTTTACTTTGTTCAGTCATTTGACTGTGGCCATGCTGGAGCACCACCTTTAGTCGAGCAAATCGACCCCAGGACTTATTCTTTATAAGACTAGTACTTATTCAGAACGGGGACGTAAACACGCCAGCATCGGTTGTCAAGCGATGTTGGGGGGACTTAGCGGTTAGGCAAAAGAGACCGATAGAATAAGTACTAGGTTTACAAAGAATAAATCTTGGGGTCGATTTGCTCGACTAAAGGCGGTGCTCCAGCATGGCCACAGTCTAATGACTGAAACAAGTAAAAGAGCAAATAGTAAATGGTACATAGTTACTTTAGTTTATCCTGCTGAGGTCGACGTTGGTTTTTTTTTTTTGCATCTGTCCAGTGTCGATGAAATCAATACTAGTTAAGGAATTGGTGTTGAGTTTATTAACTAGTCCTTTACTCTAAACCAGTGGTTCCCAAACTTTTTCGGGCTGCCACTCTCTTGACACACTAGCACCCCACCCCAAACTAACCATCACAAACACAGGCCTCTTTCTAGAGCAAATTCAAAGCAACTGTATTTAACAAATAAAATTTAACCTAATGAACTCATTATTTTGTTGTTTGTACATGAATCGCCACCCCATTATCGTCCTACTTTTCTTCAACGCCCCCTTGGAACTTTCCACCGTCCCAGGGGGGAGGCAATAGCGCCCACTTTGGGGACCACTGATCTAAACAGCTGGCCTGTTATATAAGATAGAAAGGATATTTTCTTTTATATATTGCGGAGTTACTCGGCCGTGTCCGGTATTTTCAATGTTTTAAATAAAGACCACATGAATTCACAAAAGTTTTGATAAATTGCTTTAAAAACTGGATGGCAATCTTCAGATGGTCTGGGACATGAAAATACTGCATTCCAAACATATCCATTTTTGTTCTTTGATCATAACCTATTCTTTGAAAGAAATGCCTCTTCCAACTCAATGGAAAATTTTACTTACTTAAGCGCAAAGCTGTGGTCTACACCGAAAAACATACGCACCTTCTTACAATTTTATATATATAGAGATATAGAGAAAGGTACTCCAGTGTTTGCTGTCGGTCTATTTAATATTTTGTGACGATCCTTTTATGATTCTGAACAATTATTTCTGAATGTGAGGTTTGAGGATAAAGAGTAATGACCCTGATTTGAAATTGTATACTGCCTTTTGGTTCGTTAAACTTACTTTCATAATTCCAACTCCATCAGTAGACCATACTCATAATTTTTAACATCTAGTATTTCAATGAATTGCCAATTGAATTAAATATCTAACTCCGTAAACATCATAATGTTTGTGATATGAAAAAAAATCTCACAATCTACAAGTTTAAAAAATGATTTTAACGATTTGGTTGCTTCAATATTAGGAAATGGTCAATAATCATAAGAAAAACAGAAGAATTTCCAGCCAAAATATTCGAGTTATTTACACCCAGTAACCTGGCGGTTTGAGTTTAACTTCATTTTCTTATCCTGTTTGCAAAGAATTCGGCTGACTAACTTGACTATTATTCATATCTTTCCAATGCCTCTGGGACTTCTCCAAAAAGAAAAAAGAGGAAAAAGAGAAAAAAGGGGAAAGGAAAACGAAATTCAGATAAAAACAGATTCTGTTGTTTATTGCGAATATTTATTATCTTTTCGAGAAGAAATTCAGCGGAAAATATATCCACCGTAGAGAATTTCTCCCGAAAGGTAGAATGGAATGTAAAGTCTTAAAAAACTCTTAAAATCTACTCGATCCTCTTAAGCGTGTAAAATGAGTGTGTGTATATATATATATATATATATAATATATATATATATATATAATATATAATATATATATATAATATAAATATATATATATGTGTATGTATGTATGTATGTATGTTATGTATGTATGGTATGTATGTATGTATGTATGTAATGTATTATTTGAATTGCAGTATCTTCATTCCGGGTTTCTTGAAAAAATATATTCGATTAATTTTGATATATAATTGTACCATTGGTTAAGGCTAAAAGAAGGTTAAATGGTATAAAATTTAAATATAACTTCCATATAACAACTTGCAGGTATTTGGTTGTGTCTGTGAGATAAAAGGATAAAAATATCTTGGTACACAGGCACTTAATTCTCTGTACGTGAGTTCATCTTGCACTGAAGAATATGTTCTGGATGTTAATCCAGTTCCACTATCGTTATCTTGTCTAATTAACGTAATGTAATCTGTCGTAAAGAATATATTTTATTAGCCTCTTTCAACTGAAATCACAGTAACTGTAGCTAAGGTCAATAAAGATAAATAATAACTTACCCATGATGCACTTGTGCAATATAGTGGACAAGAAAAAAACAAGGATATAACAATAGAATTTCAGTAAAAAAAAAAAGAAATCCCTAACGAGGAAGATAACTATCCAAAATAATTCGAGGGAACTCCACATAAAGGCCCAGATTACATTAAGATATCAACAGTGTTCTTTCCTAGTTTCTTTACTTTCTACTTCGAACACCATACTCTGGGTAGACACATTTAGAATCATCAGTCTGGCCACTCTAACCTTCCTTTCGTTATTCGTACTAGAAGGCTTGCACTTCCTTCTCTAACATTACTATTTTCTTGAAGTGGTGCTTAAAAAAGTTGATGAGAGCATGGTCATATAGTTAAGTGTTTGTCTTCGAATCTTTCAGAAGAGTCCGCTATACAACCTGTTTTGCCACTAGACAGAAGACTAGCTGCTTTTCACTATGGACTCGGCTGAGAACAGGATCAATGCTACATGTAACAGCTTGGATACAAGCTCACAAGTCGCTTATGCACGAACAGCGAAAAATAGCGAGCAGGATTGTTTTGTTATCCAATGCACTATATGTGTACTGGATAACGAAATGAATGGTTGGCATTCGTTACTTACAATAGGTACAAATTTTCGGATTTTTGGTGAAGTACCACATAAGTAGTACTTATTTTATCGACTCTGGAAAGATGAAGGCAAAGTTGACCCAGGTGGTATAAAATAATAAATTTCCTAGTCCTTGATGGCGTATTATCTTTTTTCTCACCAGATAATCATACCTAATTAGCCTTTTCCTGCTCTCTGTATTAAATGTTAAACACTAACTTACCGTATTGAGTGGTAGAGTCAGTGAAATGTTTTCCAAAATGCTTTGTGGCCTAATGCTGTTTCGTTTTACATTCTAAGTCCAAATCCTACTGGGAAAGGGAATTGATTTTGTTTTTTACCTTTCATCACTCATTCCTTTATCATTGAAATAAGATCCGGTCAAAATGGAATCAACATAATCAATTATCGTTTCCAACATACATAAAAAGCAAAATCAAAACTAAGCAACCATTAAGTTGGAAAGAAAGTCTTGTTGCATTTCAAAATGGAAAAGAAACAAATATTTCTTTGACCTTAATTGATATATTTGTATCAGATGCCATTTCCTCTCACTATTTATAATAGATTTCGATCTATTATCAAGCGTTGATCCTTCGGGAGTTAAATTCTTCAGGTTTCGAAACAGAAGGACATATAATATAAATGAAAACATTTCACAATTAATAAATATTACTTGTCGTCTGAAGAGTAAAAAAGGTGATCCAAAACTTCCATATTTAGTACCAGAATCTTTTCCTAGTAACTTGGGCAATATGTGGCCTTGAATTTTCGTTAAAAAAACAACACCAGCGATTAACCAATGATGGGCGGTTTTACAGCAAATGTTTGTGCAATATTTCCAATTCACTTCTCCGCATCAACTATATCGTTTTGGTTTCACACTGCATGATAGACAAAACCCACCAAAGACAGCATGACATTTTCTGAGTGTAGTCGTGCTTTTAGGAAAGGATTTTCCCTTTTCATTGGGTGCTAAACATTGTCGTTTTCATTGGCTATGATAATAGAGAACCTACTTTTCAACACTTTTTCTACTCAAAAACGTTTCGGTAGCAAGTCTATTTTTCAATGACGAGTAGAGGGTAACTCTTTTATTAAGATGAGTAATAGTTAGATGATGAGGGATTCATCGACCAAGTTTAGACACTTTTCCTCGCTCATGAAGGCGTTTTACGGTGGAAGTGTGACTTGAATTGAACAATTTGTTTCGTTAATTCTCACGCTGTTTGCTATGGATTTTACGATTTGGAGAAGCCCAATATTGATATAACTAGGTCGTTTATTTCGAGGGAATCTGCCTGCAAGAGAAAAATTTCCTGCGCAAAACTGACAAAACTGTCGTTGGCATGTTCGGATACACAAACCTTCTTTTCCATAGATAGATCGAATATTTCTTTCTGCTTTCATTGCTGAAGAAGCCCTTTTTGAATTCATATAAAACGCAATGCTAGATTTGAGTTTGATCTAAACTTATTCTAAAAGAGTAAAATCGATACGAATTTAACCATATAGTATAAAGTATTCCAGGAAAGAAAAGACAAACATGAGAATGTAAAAATTAATACTTATTTTACTGGAAGTATTAATAAAGTATTCTCAAAGAGATCATGTCAAAAGTGCGACACAATTTTCTTTCCAACTTAATATTTCCTTGTACCCATGTTAGAATTCCATGTATGGTTTTCCCCACATATTTACGAGGCTTCTCATTTATTTACATTAAAGATAGTGAAATAAAGTCGTGTGACGTTCAGGGCATTTCTGAAGGTTATTAAGGATGTAATTGAAGTGAAATAGTGATAATAGGGTTCCGAAATTGCCTCACGGAAATTGAGTCGTGGAACTTATCTCTAAAGATCTTGTTACGGCCATAAATAGCCATACATCAAATGCAGCAATTTCTGGTTGACCATTTGTGATATGAAAGTAGCTATCAGTAGTATTAACTTCAAGGGAGAGGAAAAATAGAGTTGGGGAAGTTTAAATTCCAAAAAGTAACTTAAGAGCATTCTGGAAATTAACGATTTTATGTTGTTGTTGATTTATTCTATTTTTTGAAAGTTAATTTTCACATTCTTGACTTGATACAGGAAGAGAGAGAAATACCGAACGAGTGGACGAAAGAAAAAAAAAAATGATATAAAAAGGAAACAAAGAAAAAAAAATATAAAAGAAGGCGAGAATGATATAATAGAAAAGAAAATGTGTAAGAATCGATAGAAAGAAGGGATGGATATTAAAGAGATTCTATGGAAATAACGAAGGAATGAAGAAGACAGAGCATGTGTAGGAGAAAGTTGGATAAGAAAGGTCGAAAAATAACAGGGAGAGAGAAAGTAGGAGAAAAAATGAAGGAGGAATGGGGAATGAAGTTAAAAGATGAAAGATAGGGAGAAAAGAACAACAAAGAATAATAGAGAGAAGGCAAGATTACAGTAATGAAAGAGAGAGAGAGAGAGAGAGAGAGAGAAATAAGTGTTGAAAAAGAGGAATATCTACCTACACACACACATATATATATATAATATATATATTATATATATATATATATATATATATATATAATATATATATATATATATACATATTATATATACATATATTATACATATATATATATATATATATATATATATATATATATATATATATATATATATATATATATTATATATATATATATATATTTTTTTTTAATCCAAACGGGAAACAAAAAAACAACAACA
>NW_021834861.1:0-37500 GCF_006345805.1 Octopus sinensis
ACTACTTAGTAGAAACTTCCGACAAGTTTTATCTGTAGCCATGAATCCCATAAGATGAATTTTGGAAATACTCTATTAACTTGCGTCATTATATTACACATGTATATTCAACAAATTATGGACAGGTGTTCAATGAACTTAACGGTTAAGAATCATTTCTATATAATATTGTAATGGAGGGAGTGGAAGGAAATTAATCTATATATATAAAACTGTAGTTGTTGAGTGTCTGTCCCTTTCGATTTAGATTCCTAACTACTCCTACATTTTGCGGTGCAGTTTAACCAAATTCGGGTATCTTATAGTCGTGATTCATATCGAGTCCGTCGAGTATTAGAGCGCGCGTCTACGATGAGTCTACGATTTTAAAAATAATTTAACATCATTTTTTATTCCATTTTAATGCATAATTTTTCGTGTGTCGATGGCGGCGGAGTTGGCGTCCACGCTCACAGCTGCACCTGTGTTGCTCTCCCCTTCTTCCCTCCCTCGTGAAAGCGGTGGGGAAGGAGTGTAAGGAAATCAACGTCGTAAAGCGTTGTCAAGGAGAACCAGCGTTCTTTTAGAACAACGACTTCATGGCTTGAAGACACCAAAACAGAATGGCTAAGAAAGCCCGAATTGGCATCTATAAGGAAGTAACTCTCTAAAAATGCTTATATAGTTATTTTTCTTACAAACCCGAGCAACGCCGGCGATACTGCTAGTCACTGTATAAAATTATCCTGTTTACTGAACACTACAAGTTAAGTGTAGTGATTTTTATCAACTTCGATATAAGCATGCTACTTAAAAGTGAAAGAGGAGGAGGAGAGAACAGCTCGATGAGACATTGCCTAGACGACTTAGTAGCCCTCTGATTAGGTCGAATTTGCTAGTCCTTTTATAACTGTTAACCTTCCTTCCAGAATTTTCGGCCAAATTATTTGGCGGAATGACATAGAAACTTCCTTTGAAGTTTTGCCATCTCAGCCATAACAAGTCAGCCTGTGCTGATTGGCCGAGCCACATTTACGTAGGTGTTAATACATTTTTTCAACAGTGACGCTTAAAATTCACAGCTATTCAATCATTAATACTTTATCCATTCATTAATACTTTCCTATGATTCTAGACCGGAATACTATTTCGAGGTTCTAAACCGGAAAATCAGAGAGCTATGATTCAAATCTCAGCCTGGTCCTCGGTACAAGTTTAGCATTTAAAATACAAAGGATCCAGTTTCCACAACGTATATCATAGTCTTCTGTCATCACATCAAAACTAGAAAATAACATTTTCGCGTCGAATTGAATACTTGGACCTTAGACTATTTTTTCATTTGGCCCTATTGGTTGGCGTATTTTATTTTGCCTATGCTTGTATTTTGGTCTAGGTTTGTGTATTTCTATAAAGTGTTTTGCGATCTTTATTTTTTTTTAAGACTATATTTCATATACGTGTCTCTAATTGTGGGTCTAGTTGACATAATATCAAGTCATCTATGATGTGTCGTATGTGTGTCTATAATTGTGCGTTGACATATATTTCTATGAATTTCTGCAGTGTATGAATAATTATATCATGTACCGATATGAATACATATCTTTGTCTAGGTCTGCGTATTTCTGAGCGTGGCTTTTCACCCTCAAATCATATTATATCTATATATATATAAAACTCAACTTGTGTGTCTGTGTGTTTAACTTTTGGATCTATCAAGTTTCATTATTAAGGATGGAAAGTAGTGTGTAGCAAATCTATATATATAAAGCTGAAGTTGTCTGTGTGTGGCAGGTTTGGTAGCTTTCAACTAACACTATCTCCTTCGAGATCCTGCAGCACAAGTTGACCAAAATTGAGAGTGTTGATAGAAGAAGGCTTGCTCTTCATTCTGTAGAAGATAAAATTCAAATCGTATCATGCTAACACCCAAAATTATTTACATCAGAAAGGTGATTTTTTTCTATGTAAATCCCTATTTTTTTTACTATTTTTGACTGCTGTGTCACCATTTTTCGGTGTATTTCAACTGGAAAAATGGTCACTTGAAGAGAATAACAAGTTGCATAATGCAAAATTTTTACTTTTCAAAAATTCCAATTCTAAAGGGTCGAAACAAACCCAAGCAACACCGGGTGATACTGCTAGTTATATATATATATATGGTTCCGAATGCAATATTTTCTATAGATTTAAACGCTTTATTAAGTAAACATATACTTCACTTTAATGCTTCTGAGAAAGCTTTTGGATGTTGCACAAGCACTCAGCTCTGAATACACTACTTCTTATAGCGGAAATAGCTGTTAACTAATGAAGATGACTGTTTGATTCCTCTTCTCTTTGACATCCATTAACATCAGTCTATTGTGATCAATGTGGTTCTCATTTAAATTTTGTATACATTGATGCCCTAAAATTTGACATCTGCAGAGTTATATATAATACTAGCAGTATCGCCCGGCGTTGCTCGGGTTTGTAAGGGAAATAACTATATAAGTATTTTTAGAGATGTAAAGTATAATAGCCATCTCAATATGGCTAACCACAAAGGGGGGGGGGTTACTGTAGCTTTTTACGTTCTGAGATTTAATGATAAATTTTTAGAGAGTTACTTCCCTTATATATGCCAAAAATGCATTAAAAATGGGAAAAATTGATGGTAATTTTTTTTTTAAATCGTAGACTCACCGTAGACGCGCGCTAATACCCAGAAGGGCTCGACTAAGATACCCCGTTTTGGTTAAACTGCACCGCAAAATGTGGGAGTAGTTAGGAATCTAAATCATAGGAGACAGACAGCACACAACCTCTCTTTTATATATAAAGATTTATTATATTTATGACATTATTACTAACCACTGCAAAGGATCTAAATCCTAACTAGTTTTTCTTTTTAATTTATTCATTTATTTTTTATTTTTTTTGAACGACCTCAATCAATTGTCTGACTCATTATCGTAAAATCATTTAATGTAATGAAAGAACGTTACGAAAATCGATCAATTTATGCATCAAAATTTTAAAAAAATAAGCATTTAAAAACAAGAAGTTGATAAATTCACGCAGTTCTTTCTGCTGTTGTTCTTATTGATGTTGTCGTGACAGAGAGCTGGCAGAATTGTTAGAGAGTCAGAAAAAGAAAAATACATGTCATTATATCTTTCGACACATTTACGCCTACGCATATATAAGGCTCGGCCAGTCAAACACCGACTGGTTGATTATGGTTTGAGATGAAAAACTTCAAAGGAAATAAGTGATTTTATTCCCCTCCCCCTGCCAAACAATCTGGCTCAAAATTCAAGAAAGGATGGTTAAAAAACTATAAATGTACTAACAAACTCAAACTTATCAGAGAGCTACTGAGCAGCCTAGGGAAATGAGGTCAAATTCCGCTGAGATCGACTTGGTCTTTCACTCCTTAAAGGGTCGATAAAATAAAATACTTGGGTTGATAGGCGCAGGAGTGGCTGTATGGTAAGTAGCTTGCTAACCAGCCACATGGTTCCGGGTTCAGTCCCACTGCGTGGCATCTTGGGCAAGTGTCTTCTGCTATAGCCCCGGGCCGACCAATGCCTTGTGAGTGGATTTGGTAGACGGAAACTGAAAGAAGCCTGTCGTATATATGTATATTATATATATATAATATATATATTATATATATATATATATATATATATATATATATATATAGGTATGTGTGTGTTTGTTTGTCCCCTAGCATTGCTTGACAACCGATGCTGGTGTGTTTATGTCGCCGTCACTAGCGGTTAAGCAAAAGAGACCGATAGAATAAGTACTGGACTTACAAAGAATAAGTCCCGGGGTCGATTTGCTCGACTGAAGGCGGTGCTCCAGCATGGCCGCAGTCGAATGACTGAAGCAAGAAAAAGAGTAAAGAGTATATAATCGACTTGTCCCTCACCCAAAAGTTGATGGCCTTGAGCCAAGATTATCATCATCATCATCATCATCATCATCATCATCATCATCATCATCATCATTATTATTATTATTATTATTATTTTATTATTATTATTATTATCATTATTATTATTATTATTATTAATGAGTGAGAGAACAGAGCATGCCATCAAAGTGACATTGGGGTAAAATATACGAAGCCCAGTATACCCATCATGACTACCCGTCTGATAAGGGTACACCAGGCACATGCATCACAATCATTGATCTCATATCAAGATAAACAGCACATGACCTTGCAGGTGGGACCCACTTTGAATTTTCTTCAAATCTAGTAAACCATCCCGCTCAAAAGGTCCCTGGATAAGGGTTGTTTAAGGATGTTGAATAAAACACCCATGTTTCCAAAGGTGAATTATCAAAACCTCAAAGAATTCCTGTCAACACATGACTATGATGCTCTCCCACTACTTCTGCTCGGGATCAGAGATGCACATATCGTCAGCCACCAAGGGACATGGTCAACTGGTTATGGTCAAACAACTGACAAGCTAATCTGTGGTATTGAGCAGAATCTTATTATTGTTATTATTGCTATTGTTGTTGTTGTTGTTATTATTATTATTATTATTATTTTATTATGATTATTATATTATTATTATTATTATTATTATTATTATTATTATTATATTATTATATTATTAATATTATTTCTTTTCATCACAAGTTTTGTTGGAACTCCTGGAGTCTTGCATGCGTAGTGGGTTTACTACCTGCAGACTACGTTTCTATGCTATTCGTTCTTTTCAGCTATCTAATACTTTCCTGATTATTCCAGACGTGCCAAGGGGGCAAACCTTTTGTAAAAGTTCTACTGGGCACTCTATTCCAATTTCCTTGATATTCCTCTTGGTGCTCTTTGATTTTGTTCCTAAGGACCCAACAATAATTGGCACTATCTTTGTTTTCTTCAGTTTCCGTTGCCGGGCTATTTCGCACATAAGAGGGTGGTATTTATCTATTTTTAGCCTTCCTTCGTGGACTATTCGTGGGTCAAAGGAGCACACAACATCAACTATGTAAATAAAATGTCTGGTTAACAATTTGAGGAGGAACAAATTCTGTGTGGACAATTCCTTTCACATTGATGAAACAAATCAGCGATGTCTTCACATTGGACTTCACCTGACGCGCTTTTTGGAGGCGTGGTGACATTGAATGCTTCCATTGACTTGATTGTTGCTCCGTTTCCGGGTCGTAGCCATAACACCAGTTTTCGTCACCACTGATGACCTTCGAAAAAATGGTTTGGATCAACTTTCCACTGTTCTTTCAGTTCACAACATGCATTCAGTCAGGACTGCTTTTGACCTTTCGTGAGTAAAAGTGGCACAAATTTTGCTGCAATTATTTTCATTCACAATTCCTTGCTCAAAATTCTTTGGCAGAAGCTTCAGGATGCACCAGTCACATAAGCAAGTTTGTCAATTGTTAGATGATGGTACTCCTATATCAGTTCATGAATTTTCGTGAAGTTTTCATTCGTTCGGGCGGTCGACAGTCGCCCTGAACGAGGTTAGTCTTCAAGCGACAAGTGACCATTCCTAAAGAATGGAAACCACTCGTAAACTTGTGTTTTGCTCAAGGCAGCCTCCATGTAAGCTGTTTGAAGCATGACAACTGTTTCGGCCGCCGGTTTCCCCAGCACAAAACAGAATTTCACGGAAGCACGCTGTTCATTAGTTACAACAATCGAAAAAATCGACGAACAAAGGAGAAACAAAATGAAAAAAAGCCACACCACTTACCGGTACGACTACAGACGAGAACGCCGGTCGGCAGACTGATGCCAGAGGGTCGCATTAAGTGCTTCTAGTGGCGGAAGCCTGAACTACAACGGGCTTGTCTTACAGAGAACGTTTCCGGTTACTTTTAGGTGCCTTCATATATGTGCGTGCGCGTGTGTGAGCGTGTGTGTCTTTATGTCCATTTGCTCCCTTCCCCCATCACCGTTTTACAACCGGTGCTGGTGTGTTTTCGTCCCCATCACCTAGCTGTTCGACAAAAGAGACAAATAGGCTTAAGAAATAAGTCCTGGGGTCGATCTGTTCGACTAAAATCCTTTTGGAGGCGGTGGTGCTCCAGCATGGCCGCAGTCAAATGACTGAAACAAGGTAAAAGAATACTTTGAAATATTTTTGAGCCATCGCGAAAATCTTGGTATGCGTACCATCATGACCATCCTTCATGTTCTATAGATGGATGGAAGCACTCCGTCGGTTACGACGACGAGGGTTCCGGTTGATCCGATGAACGGAACAGCCTGCTCGTGAAATTAACGTGTAAGTGGCTGAGCACTCCACAGACACGTGCACCCTTAACGTAGTTCTCGGGGGATATTCACCGTGACACAGAGAGTGACAAGGCCGGCCCTTTGAAATACAGGTACAACAGAAACAGAAAGTAAGAGTGAGAGAAAGTTGTGGTGAAAGAGTACAGCAAGAATCACCACCAATCCCTGCCGGAGCCTCGTAGAGCTTTAGGTGTTTTCGCTCAATAAACACTCACAACGCCCGGTTCGGGAATCGAAACCGCGATCCTACAACCGCGAGTCCGCTGCCCTAACTACTGGGCCATTGCGCCTCCACTATGTTCTATAGATGCGTGGATGGAAGGCTGTCCATATGCCTATCCATACATAGGCACCCACGTTTGACCTTATCACGTAGATGATGCACACACACACACACACACATCAGACAAACATCTAATACAAATACTAAAGGAGTCTCTTTATTTAACTTCGTTTCATCTCTGTTTTTATTTTATTTTGTTTTATTTTATAGTTCTATTTATTTTATTTTATTTTATTTTTATTTTATTTTATTCGATTTCCTTTTAAGTAGCTGGCCATTTCCGAAGAGATATTTCAATCATGCTGCGATCTCGTTTGTTATCCAACCAACCAACCAACCAACCACGCAGTGTTTCCTTAATTGAAATGAATCCAGAAAAGAAAAAAAAAAAAAAGGTAAATAGGAAAGAAATACGAATGCTGTTGCGGTTGAGGGATGATACATAAAACCAAAACAAAAAAAAAGAAAAAGAAAATAACATGAGCAAACAAAGCAGAAAAAAAAAAGAAACGTAAAGAGAAAATGTTTTTTTTTGATATGATTTATTCATTTATTATTATTGTTATCATCATTATTTTATTATTATTATTATTATTATTATTATTATTATTATTATTATTATTATTATTATTATTATTATTTTATTATTTTTTTTTTTTCTTCTTTCAAATTTTCTTCCATTTCTTGCCGAGTGTCTTCCCGACTCCTAGGGCAAAGAAACTCATAGTGTATATTGGTTAGGCCATTAAACCAAACTCAGTAGTTCGTTATTTTTTTTTTTTTTTTTTTCTTAAAGTTAAATTAAAATGCATGAGCAGCAACAGTTCTCACATCGACAATGCTCTTCTCAATACGTGTGATGTACCAGTTAAGACAATCTTTTGCACTTCTTGCAGGGATGGTAAGCCAGGGATCATTCTCATACAATTTTCGGTTCCCTTCTTGATCATTCCTAGTGCTCCTACGATCACTGGTATTGTAACCGCCTTGAGATGCCACATTTTCTCAATTTCATGAGTAGGTCTTTATATTTTCTGAGCTTGTCAAACTCTTTCGCTGAGATATTATGATCACAGGGGATGCTCATGTCGATCAATAAGCAAACTTATTGTTTTGGTCTTTCACAACAATATCTGGTTTATTGGCCTTGATGGTTCGGTCTGTATGTACTGGAAAGTCCCACAGAATGGTTACATTTTCTCCTTCAGTTACAGCCTCAGGGTGGTGATTATACCACTTGTCGGCAGTTTTGATATTGTAATGCCGACTTATTAGCCAGTGGAGATATTGGCCAACTCTGTCATGTCTTAATTTATACTCCACTGGTGCTAAGACTTTACATCCAGAGATTAGGTGGTCCACTGTTTTAATCATGTCGTTGCAGAATCGGCATTTTGGGTCTGCTCCATTTTTCATCACATTGGCCTGGTAGTTCCGGGTTGATAGGCTTTGGTCTTGAGCAGCCAGGATGAAACCTTCGCTCTCTGCTTTTAGCCCTGAACTCCGCAGCCACTGATGGGTTTGCTTCTGGTCAACATCAGCTTGTTTGCTGCGGGTCACATATTTGCCGTGCAGAGGTTTCTCCTCCCACCTATCAGCCAATTGCTCGTGCGCTTTTTTCATTGCCATCATTTATTATTATTTTATTATTATTATTATTATTATTATTATTATTTTATTATTATTATTATTATTATTATTATTATTATTATTATCTTCTTTCAAATTGCTTCCATTTCTTGCCGAGTTTCTTCCCGACTCCTAGGGCAAAGAAACTCATAGTATACATTGGTAGGCCATTACACTAAACTCAATAGTTCGTTCATTTTTTTTTTTTAAGTTAAAAAACTATTACTACATGGGTAGTAATAGTTCTCACAGCGACAATGCTCTTCTCAATACGTGTGATGTACCTATTATCAATATTATTATTATTATTATTATTATTATTATTATTATTATTATTATTACTATTATTATTATTATTATTCAGTGAGTGAGCAGTCCATGCCATCAAAGTGACAATGGGGTAAAATATACGAAGCCCAGTATACCCATCATGACTACCCGCTTAATAAGGGATCACCAGGTACATGCATCACAACCATATGTGCGCTACATGGTGATCTCATATCAAGATAAACAACACATGACCTTTCAGGTGGGGATAGTTAGAATTTTCTTCTGTTCGAGGAGCCCACCCCGCTCAAAAGGCCCTAGAATAAGGATTGTTTAAGGATGTTGAACGAATCATCCATGTTTCCAATGGTGAATTATCCAAATCTCTAAGAATTCCTTTCAACACATGGCTATGATGCTCCCCCACTACTTCCGCTCGTGATCAGAGATGCACATATCGTCAGCCACTAAGGGACATGGTCAACTGGTTAAGGTCAAACAACTGACAAGCAAATCTGTGGTATTGAGCAGAATATTTGCTATAGCCCATCTTTTATAATAAGACAAAAACAATGTACATGATAACACTTCCAATCAGTTAAGATCAGAAGTCATGAGAGCCACTGCCTGGTACTGCATCAGGGCATTTATTATTATTATTATTATTATTATTATTATTATTATTATTATTATTATTATTATTATTATTATTATTATCTTTATTATCATTATCATTATTATTATTATTATTATTATTATTATTATTAGTATTATCATTGTTGTTGTGAAGGCGCATAACTCAGTGGTTAGAGCGTCGAGCTTACGATCGTGAGGTTGTGAGTTCGAATCCCGGACCGGGCTGCTTGTTGAGATCTTGAGCAAGACACTTTATTTCAGGTTGCTACAGTTCACTCAGGTGTAGAAATGAGCTGCAACGTTACTGGTGCCAAGCTGTATCGGCCCCTTTGCTTTTCCCCTGGATAACACTGGTGGCATGGAGTGGGGAGGCCAGTATTCATGGGCGGCTGCTGGTCTTCCATAAATAACCTTGCACAGACTTGTGCCTGGGAGGGGAACTTCCTAGGAGCAATCCCATGATCAGTCATGACCGAAGGGGGTCTCAGCATTATTATTATTATTATTATTATTATTATTATTATTATTATTATTATTATTATTATTATTAGTGTTGTTGTTGTTGTTGTTGTTGTTTTTTGTTGTTTCAATAATTTGTATGTTTCTTTTCCCCAAATTCATTCATGAATACAACACACAACCGACATTCTTCCCGCCTTTCATAGATGTTATAATGTAATCAATATCTGTATGTTGGTTTAATTAGCCGACTATGACGTATAATTAGCCGACAGTGACGTTAATACCGGCGGCACCACTACCACCACCACCACCATCGTCGTCGGCATGATGATAATAATAATAATAATAATAATAATAATAATAATAATAATAATAATAATAATAATAATAATGATAATAATAATAATGATAATAATAATAATTTCTACTAAAGGCACAAAGCCTGGAATTCGGTAGTAGGGGACTATTCGATTACATCGACACCCGTATTTCACTGGTACTTAATTTATTGGTCCCGAAAGGGTGAAAGGCAAAGTCGACCTTGGTGGAATTTGAACTCAGAACGTAAGGACTGACGAAATGCCGTTAAGTATTTTGCCCGGCTTGCTAACGATTCTGCCATTATAATAATAATAACAATCTTCGTCAATTCCAAACAGTACCACCAGCATCACCATCATCAATATCATCATCATCATCACCATCATCATCACAATCATCATCAACAACATCAGCATCATCATCACCATCATCAACATCATCATCACCATCATCATCATCATCATCATCATCATCATCACCATCACCAACATTATGATCATCATCATCAACAACAACATCATCATCATCAGCAGCAGCAGCAGCAGCAGCGTTATCTCTACCATCGTTGTTATGATTATCATACTTACTCCCACACTTCCTGTTCGTTATCCTCCTCCTCCTCCTCTTATCCCTTCTCCTCCTGTTACCCTCTTCCTCTTCCCCTCCTCCTCCTTCATTCACTTATCCATCGCACCGGTCACTGCAGTGTCCGTGTCCATCGTCTCCATCGCTACGATTAGCTGCAGAACCGTCAACTTCACCGCCACAGACGCCATCATCCTCGGCATCATCCTCCACGCCCACCCTTTTCCGCCATCAACGTGGTTGTCATAACCACAACTTTCATTACTATTGTTATTGCATTATGGACACCCAACTTTCCAGTGAATCGACCCATGTTAATAAAGTACAAGAAAAAAAAAAGACTAAGATTTTATACATATATTGTAATATAGTGGAGGATGGGGTAAAAAAAACAAAAAAACTTCGATTATCTTAGATGATCAGCTAATCGAAATTTTCCAACTTGTGATAATGCGTGTTTGTGACCTTACGGTATAGAATTTGTATAAAGTAGGAAGAAAGTTTCGACCCACTACCACGACTCCGACGAGGTATCGTTCTTTGATCATATTATTGATGTTGATATTCAAAATATACGTCAGTACATTCTCGTTTGATATATATATATTATATATATATATATATATATATATATATATATATATTATATATATATATATATATAGATAGATAGATAGATAGATAGATAGATAGATAGATAGATAGATAGATAGATAGATAGATAGATAGATAGATAGATAGATAGATAGATAGATAGATAGATTGATTGATTGGTAGATAGATAGATCGATCGCTCGATAGATAGATAGATCGATCGATCGATAGATAGATAGATAGATAGATAGATGGATGGATAGATAGATAGATAGATAGATAGATAGATAGATAGATAGATAGATAGATAGATAGATAGATAGATATTTAGATAGATAGATAGATAGATAGATAGATAGATAGATAGATAGATAGATAGATAGATAGATAGATAGATAGATAGATATATCGTGATTGTCTCAACAAGTTGGCACAGTATTCTCCATTGTTGGTGTGTCCCTTTTGAAGATAGTCAATAACCACAATGACTTTTGCATCCCAAATAACTGAGGCCTTCCCCTTTCCTGCAGATGAAACAACTTTGGCCTTCGTAAGAGCAGGTGTGGAGGAGTGTTCCCACTGCATGGATTGTCTCTGGCTCAAAGTGATGATCTGGATCTACCTCAAACAATGTCAGAGTTTTTGCTGTGTTGTGACCAGCCCGATGGGCCTTTGATCAGGTGTCATGTCTTCTGACCCTCCGAAAATCCCAAACTTTATTTTCGTTCGCGGGAGCAACTGTTTTTCGAAGCCTCATATCTCGTCAACATCCATGATGAACTGATGTGTGTGTGTGTCCACAATGTCCACATTGGCTCCGGATTAAAATTCTTATAAACAAATGTAAATTGTAGTTTGTTTCTTTTTAGATATGAATTCTAATATTTTAACGGGTCGCCAAAATTAATTATCGTACTTCGTGCATAATTGTCTTCATGATTCAAACGAACAGAATTTGTATTAACTTTCCCGGGATTTCAAACTAGAATTTAAAGGATGTAAGAAAATGTCAAAAGACAATTTGTTTTGGAGCTGTACGATTTTACTTGCTTCTGTATTTAATGTTAATTTTTTTTTTAAATTAGAGCAATAAAAGATAGACACATTAATTTTGAAGAAGGAGGTTGTAATGTTTATTCATTTCTTGATAATCTCAGCGGACTAAAATGAGTTGAAACTGCAGGTTGAAGCTAAAACATCATCCCGGTTTGTGAATTTAATTGGATGGAAGCACTCCGTCGGTTACGACGACGAGGGTTCCGGTTGATCCGAATCAACGGAACAGCCTGCTCGTGAAATTAACGTGTAAGTGGCTGAGCACTCCACAGACACGTGTACCCTTAACGTAGTTCTCGGGGATATTCAGCGTGAGACAGAGAGTGAAATACAGGTACAACAGAAACAGGAAGAAAGAGTGAGAGAAAGTTGTGGTGAAAGAGTACAGCAGGGATCACCACCATCCCCTGCCGGAGCCTCGTGGAGCTTTTAGGTTTTTCGCTCAATAAACACCCACAACGCCCGGTCTGGGAATCGAAACCGCGATCCTATGACCGCGAGTCCGCTGCCCTAACCACTGGGCCATTGCGCCTCCACTGTGAATTTAATTAATCTTCTAAACACACCCTTCACCATTAAAAAAAATAAAAGCAAAATAATTCAAATTCATTTGAAAAATATTTGCGTTCAAATATCATCTTCCTTGGTCTTCCGTTTTAGATTCAAATACGAAATCCTCCGTAAACAGGAACTTAATGAAAGTTTAAAAAACAACCTGTCACAATAGTGAAGTTATTGTTTGTTCAATGCTATAATTTATAGCATGGAATAAAGAACAACTTAATGTTTAAAATGTGAAGACTCTCAGTGATATTTTCAACAATGTTGTATGGTAATATTTTAGCGACAAGTTCGCAAGCTAATATATATTCCACAAATATGATTTGAGGTATATGGTAATTACCTCAAATCCTATTTATAGAATATATATTTCTTTATTGCCCACAAGGAGCTAAACACAGAGGGGACAAACAAGGATAGACAAAGGGGTTAAGTCGATTACATCGACCCCAGTGCGAAACTGGTACTTTATTTATCGACCCCGAAAGGATGAAAGGGTATTTATAGAATATATATTAGCTTGCAAACTTGTCGCTAAAGTATTACTTTCTACCCTTATTTCATCATTCAAGTTCACCAACTCTCCCCTCCCTGTGTTCTTACTCTGTTTCTTTATTAGCCACAAGGGCCCAAACATAGAGGGGGGACAAACAAGGACAGACAGGACAGCAAAGAGGGAACAATACATAGAACGAACATGAAGAGATGATTACACAATAATGGGATTATGAATGGCTGCGCGCGCCCCTCATCACATGCACCACCATTAATCTTTTTTAAACTGTCCGTCACTATCACATATCTAACCTATTTCTTTATTACCCACAAGGGGCTAAGCACAGAGGGGACAAACAAGGACAGACATAGGTATTAAGTCGATTCCATCGACCCCAGTGCGTAACTGGTACTTAATTTATCGACCCCGAAAGGATGAAAGGCAAAGTCGACCTCGGCGGAATTTGAACTCACAACGTAACGCAGACGAAATACCGCTAAGCATTTCGCCCGGCGTGCTAACGTTTCTGCCAGCTTGCCGCCTTCACTATCACATATCTAACCAACAATCAATCATCGTCTAGCATTACAATTATTTGAACCGTTATATTTTTCTCTAAAAAATGTTTTTCTACTCTCCGACACTATTGAACATAACACAAAACACCCACTCTTTCTTTTTTTTCCCCCTTCTTCTTCTTTTCTTTCTTCCTGTCGCCTTGACACACCCTGTGCTCTTACTCGTTTATTAGCTGATCTTAAGAGGAAAATAGGGCTAGAGAGAAAATGCCTGACTGTGAAAACGGTTTGAAAATCGATGGAAGAATGTAGCACGGATGTTGCGTGTGGATGGAACCTCATGAATGCGACACAGGGTGTAACTCAGGTATCAGTGGCGAGGCGGGGTTCGTGGGGTCAGAATTAAACCCGCCCCCCACTCCATCCGTAATGTTTTCCGGTCTGTCCTACCATTCGATTTTATCATATTTTCTTATTTTTGTAAAATTTTTAATGTCATCTTTTTTGTATAATCATTCGCTCATCTGACCCCAAAATCAGATTGTATTGTCCCCTCTTTGTTGGCCCCTTGTGGGTAATAAAAAAATCATCGTTTATTAGCTGATGAAATTAGTTATATATTTATGATCATTTCTTGAAGTTCAACCAATTGTAGTAACAGGGGTGTTAAGCTTGTAACAAAAAAAAAGTTTAAAAATAATTGATTATTCCCACTCCCTGTCTCGCACACACTCTCACAATCATCATTGGCTAATACCGAGCAGTGTCAGAGTAAGGGTAGGTGGAGAGTTAAAATATTACTATATAAGTCTATTTCTTCATTGTCCACAGCACACACAAAGGGATTAGTAGGGCGCCCAGGTGCTACAAGTGTGGCCTGAGGGGTCACATAAGAGCCTACTGCCCTCCCCCACCAAAGGAAAAAGAAAAGGAAATCGTCGCGGAAGCCCCAAAAGAGGAAGAAACCAAAGAGAACCAAAGGGAAAAAGAAACGACAGAAGAAGAGGAGATGCAACAAGAGTGGGAAGAAGGAAGAAAAAAGAGAAAAAGAAAGAAAAAGAAAAACTGTGCGAAGCCCCAACCCACCCCAACACCACCCGCACCCTCTGAATCCCACCCTTCCCCCGCAGACAGTGAACCCACCCGCTCCCCTCCAACAAGAAAACAAAAGAAAAATAATAATACAGACAGACAAGAGTTTGAAAACGAACCCAGGCCGAACATTTATATTGTGACTGAACAGAAAGAGGTTGAAAGGGTAATGGAGGAGTATGAATGGTATGAAATGGATGGGACCAGATATGCAGAGCTGGAAAAGAAGAACATAGATGAGTTTGTGTTGAGGTGTGAAAGGGAGAATTGGGAGGTGAAAGATACAAGAATGAGCGATGAATTCGTGGAATATATGGAGGACAGTTTCGGAGTAAGAATGGATATGGATGGTCTTCGTATTGGGAATGAACATTCAGGTGACAGTGAAAACAAAAGGACAGGTAAGTGATGCTGGCGGAGGGGGCCGTTAGCATCGCTTTCATATTATCATTTTTTTCATTTTCATTTGCTCATAAATTTAATCATATTGTTCTATGTCCCCCATGTTTTGTTATGTCCGCCATTTTTCGTAGCCCCTGGTGGGTAATAAAGAAATAACACACAAAGGGATTACGTCGACCCCCCCCCCGGTTCTAACTTATTTAATCCACACCGACGGGATGAAGAGCAAAGATGACCTGTGCTGACGAAATACCGCTAAGACCGGCAAGCTAACCTTGCTGCCAGCTAGCCGCCTTTATTACTCTATATATCGCTAAGACCAATGGTTGCAGAGTAGGAAGACAAGAATAACAATGGTAAGTTTCGTATCGTTTCATTCGCATCTGTTACACTACAAAAGAGGGAATCGACTTTTGAATATGGTAATATATTTGTACTCATTTAGAAAATGTTTCCGTTAATTTTACTTGTTATATTTATACATTTTTTAAATCTTTAGTAAATTCCTTTTAGTAATTTTTTAAAAATTGAATTATCCCCTGGGTCGTAATGTGATCTGTGCGATATTGCCGAAAGCAAAAAAAAAAAAAAAAAAAAAAAAAAAAAAAAAAAAAAATCATGTAAACGCATGAAAAAATATAAAAGGAAATCTATACAAAACTTTTGAAACGTTACATAAAATATTTACTGTTGGTTTGTTGCTGATAAAATAATTTATTGAAGCGTTTTGATCCGGAGCTACACAACAACGACTAAGAATGGCAAAACTTAGCGATACGGTTTCAAATCTCACAACGAAGAGATGTCTATTGAAAGCATTATTGCTCCCTACTCACGTCACGTGTTCACTTTTAACCCATTAAAAACCCTTTTTACAAAGCGGTACTTAATTTTAATTCTGTCTACAATACCCATTTTCTAGTCTTCAGAATTCTCTTTAGAATTACATAATTTAAAGTAACATTCTTAAATTCGTATTTAAATAAATTGTTAGATTTTACTAATATTTTTTTGTTTTAGCATTCAGTTATTGAATATAATCCTTTTTATAGCGGAATTGTAATATTTACTGGGTGTAGGTTTTCCATGTCTACCTCACCGATTTTAGTTCTAACGTTACCACAATCCAAATCATTAACATAAAGGCAACATGCTGCTTTTTTCATTCCGGAATCTTTTAAACCAATTTTATGTAATGCCTAGGAAGACCTATGGCTGTCCTTTGTCACCAACATGAATCCTCTACTTAGAGAGAGTTTATTTGAAGAGGGGGTCCACATGGCTAACAGTAAGTTCATTTACAATGTTGAGCCCCAGCTATGCTACAAGTCACTTACTCAAAATGTCCTGAAGTGGTATTGAAATGAGTCCTGGAACTGCAAATTTAAACGCACAGCTATGCATGAATGTTGCTTAAAATAATTGTGTGTGCTGAATAATTCATTTGAATTTGTAAAGATTTTCGTGCTGTTATCGTTTAGGTCTCGGAGGGGAGACTTGTTTCAGCTATTTCAATTCTCGGAAGAACCATTGTAAATGTTCTGATTTTTTTTGGGGGGGGGGGGGGGGGGGGGGGTACTTTTGACTAGGTTAACCCCCAGAAGACTTGGTTGTAAAAAAAAATTGTTCAAGCTTTCCTTCCTTCATCCTAGCATTTTGCCAGACGTAGTCTTCGCAATGTAATGCGACATTATAATCGATACGGTTCAGTATGAAGGAATTCGATTGTTATTTCTAGCATGTGACAAACCACGGTAATGTTCCGTCTTCGGTTCGATTGCTATTTTTGTACCATCTTTGAATTTCTACTCAAACAATTCTATACAATATTCCTATTTTTCTTTCGCCTACAGCTAGTGAATTCGCATCCATATAGTAGGGGCTAGAGTTAAAATGAAGTACACATGCTGGAAACTCCAGGTAAGCCTTCAACGTACTTCAAGCAGACTCTGGGAAACGTGTTCCTTGAGCCAGATTTAACTTAGACCCCACGGTTGTAAAATATAAACGTTTCAAATTTTCTTTTTCAATCAAGCAAATTGACAACCGCGCATTTAGTGTTTTGCTTAATCAATCATCTGTATTGTCTCTTTTGGAAAAGAGCTCAAAGGAAATTCATGACAAAATGAAGCAATCGGTCCTTTTCATTGTTATATCTTTAAACATCGTTAAATACATATTTTTCTGAAATATTGGAAAATATTTCAAAATTGTATTGTACAGCAGAACTGAGAGCAAGATGTAACTATAATCTCAGTTAAACGCAAGCAAGTCACTAAAATTCCCTTATAGATTTATCCGTTATTTGAATGTAATTCTGTGAAATTAATTTCGTGTTGTACATAAAACTACCTTTTTGTTATAGAATTAGGACTTTTGATTAAACGACTGATAAGGCAAATCCCAGTAAAATTTAATTTGTAATCTATAAATTTCATATTATTTTGGTTATAAGAACATCTTTATTTTTTTCAATGATTGTATTGACATTGCCGGTTTGATATGATGCGATTATTGCTCAATATCTTATTTTGCAGATGAAATACTTGTTGGAAAATAAATACAAACAATTATTACAGTCGGATCGACCAATCACTTCATTGACCGATGTGTTACCTACACAGTAGGAAAACCAAATTTTAAGGAATATGCAACAAATTCGTAAAATGGTGAACAATGCTTCAGCCTGCAAGTCTTCTTGATTTTCCAGTCTTAGTGGTGGCACTGGTTCGGGATTTGTAGCTTTTTTTAATGATGCATCTGGTAGCAGACTTCAAGGACATAACTAAATTGAAACCTTCAGTTTATCTATCATCACTACAGCTGTTGTAGAATAGAATTGTTCGGCTGTACTCAATGCATGAAGTGTCATTGTTGGGGTGCCAAGGCTCAATCTAGAGCCATCCGCGGGAGTTTGCTAGTAAATAATACGATTTAATATTTTCTAACGGAAACTGTAGCCTCGAGTAGGGTAGCAAGTTTGTAAGAAAGTCGTTTAAATCCACATTAAAGATGATTCAACATAGAAATGCAGTAATCGAGTTCACGACCTGAGCAATTAGAGCATTTTAGTGCATTAACGTTGTGTACCCAAAATCTAAAATGTTTTTTACATATTTCATAAAATGCTTCATGGGCAATTAGAATAGTCTAGATTGGCATGAGTAGTTGTCATCAAGACCTTCTGAAACACATGATACTGATTTGGTTCACAGATATTTCATTTTTTGTCACGGGGACCCAATATAGAAGCGGCAGCACAAGGACAGAATTTTCTTTATTTGGCACCACGGCCACAATACAGTGGGGAGCAGTACAAGAACAGACATAACACCACAATGGGAATATAAAACATAAAACGGATGAGATGAAATGTTATATAAGAAAAAAAAGGAAATTGAAATGGCTGCATGGCCCCATTCCCATGCAGTACCATTTGAACGTTTATATACACTATTTACAATCGTTCTATTTTTCTATTGTTTTTTCTTAATCATCTTTTTTTTTTTTTGTTTTCCATTGAAACACATTTACTTTTTCCTTTTTTTCTTTCAACAAAACAATTTTACTTTTTCCCATTTTATATCTGATGAAAGGCTCCACGTCTCTGAGTTCAAGTACGGGTGGCAGTTCATCGAACTCCACCAACACTCCGGCGGATCAATCTTGTTTCCGAACATATCTACTTGTCTATTGTATGTGTCTTTGTCGACCACAATGGGCTTTATATTTTCTTAATATATCAGTGGGCAAATTCACACTTGTGATGGGTCCTGGTTAAACAGGGGCTCATTGTTTTGAACTTTGTCGCAGTTCTTCCCCATTTTGTATCCCGTTTCTTACAAAATATCTGTTCATTTATCCAGTGTCTCTGTTTGACTAGGTTAACCCCCAGAAGACTTGGTTGTAAAAAAAAATTGTTCAAGCTTTCCTTCCTTCATCCTAGCATTTTGCCAGACGTAGTCTTCGCAATGTAATGCGACATTATAATCGATACGGTTCAGTATGAAGGAATTCGATTGTTATTTCTAGCATGTGACAAACCACGGTAATGTTCCGTCTTCGGTTCGATTGCTATTTTTGTACCATCTTTGAATTTCTACTCAAACAATTCTATACAATATTCCTATTTTTCTTTCGCCTACAGCTAGTGAATTCGCATCCATATAGTAGGGGCTAGAGTTAAAATGAAGTACACATGCTGGAAACTCCAGGTAAGCCTTCAACGTACTTCAAGCAGACTCTGGGAAACGTGTTCCTTGAGCCAGATTTAACTTAGACCCCACGGTTGTAAAATATAAACGTTTCAAATTTTCTTTTTCAATCAAGCAAATTGACAATCCGCGCATTTAGTGTTTTGCTTAATCAATCATCTGTATTGTCTCTTTTGGAAAAGAGCTCAAAGGAAATTCATGACAAAATGAAGCAATCGGTCCTTTTCATTGTTATATCTTTAAACATCGTTAAATACATATTTTTCTGAAATATTGGAAAATATTTCAAAATTGTATTGTACAGCAGAACTGAGAGCAAGATGTAACTATAATCTCAGTTAAACGCAAGCAAGTCACTAAAATCCCTTATAGATTTATCCGTTATTTGAATGTAATTCTGTGAAATTAATTTCGTGTTGTACATAAAACTACCTTTTTGTTATAGAATTAGGACTTTTGATTAAACGACTGATAAGGCAAATCCCAGTAAAATTTAATTGTAATCTATAAATTTCATATTATTTTGGTTATAAGAACATCTTTATTTTTTTCAATGATTGTATTGACATTGCCGGTTTGATATGATGCGATTATTGCTCAATATCTTATTTTGCAGATGAAATACTTGTTGGAAAATAAATACAAACATTATTACAGTCGGATCGACCAATCACTTCATTGACCGATGTGTTACCTACACAGTAGGAAAACCAAATTTTAAGGAATATGCAACCAATTCGTAAAATGGTGAACAATGCTTCAGCCTGCAAGTCTTCTTGATTTTCCAGTCTTAGTGGTGGCACTGGTTCGGGATTTGTAGCTTTTTTTAATGATGCATCTGGTAGCAGACTTCAAGGACATAACTAATTGAAACCTTCAGTTTATCTATCATCACTACAGCTGTTGTAGAATAGAATTGTTCGGCTGTACTCAATGCATGAAGTGTCATTGTTGGGGTGCCAAGGCTCAATCTAGAGCCATCCGCGGGAGTTTGCTAGTAAATAATACGATTTAATATTTTCTAACGGAAACTGTAGCCTCGAGTAGGGTAGCAAGTTTGTAAGAAAGTCGTTTAAATCCACATTAAGAGATGATTCAACATAGAAATGCAGTAATCGAGTTCACGACCTGAGCAATTAGAGCATTTTAGTGCATTAACGTTGTGTACCCAAAATCTAAAATGTTTTTTACATATTTCATAAAATGCTTCATGGGCAATTAGAATAGTCTAGATTGGCATGAGTAGTTGTCATCAAGGACCTTCTGAAACACATGATACTGATTTGGTTCAACAGATATTTCATTTTTTGTCACGGGGACCCAATATAGAAGCGGCAGCACAAGGACAGAATTTTCTTTATTTGCACCACGGCCACAATACAGGTGGGGAGCAGTACAAGAACAGACATAGACCCACAATGGGAATATAAAACATAAAACGGATGAGAATGAAATGTTATATAAGAAAAAAAAGGAAAATGAAATGGCTGCATGGGCCCCATTCCCATGCAGTACCATTTGAACGTTTATACACACTATTTACAATCGTTCTATTTTTCTATTGTTTTTTCTTAATCATCTTTTTTTTCTTTTGTTTTCCATTGAAACACATTTACTTTTTCCTTTTTTTCTTTCAACAAAACAATTTTACTTTTTCCCATTTTATATCTGATGAAAGGCTCCACGTCTCTGAGTTCAAGTACGGGTGGCAGTTCATCGAACTCCACCAACACTCCGGGCGGATCAATCTTGTTTCCGAACATATCTACTTGTCTATTGTATGTGTCTTTGTCGACCACAATGGGCTTTATATTTTCTTAATATATATCAGTGGGCAAATTCACACTTGTGATGGGTCCTGGTTAAACAGGGGCTCATTGTTTTGAACACTTTGTCGCAGTTCTTCCATTTTGTATCCCGTTTCTTACAAAATATCTGTTCATTTATCCAGTGTCTCTGTTTGACTAGGTTAACCCCCAGAAGACTTGGTTGTAAAAAAAAATTGTTCAAGCTTTCCTTCCTTCATCCTAGCATTTTGCCAGACGTAGTCTTCGCAATGTATGCGACATTATAATCGATACGGTTCAGTATGAAGGAATTCGATTGTTATTTCTAGCATGTGACAAACCACGGTAATGTTCCGTCTTCGGTTCGATTGCTATTTTTGTACCATCTTTGAATTTCTACTCAAACAATTCTATACAATATTCCTATTTTTCTTTCGCCTACAGCTAGTGAATTCGCATCCATATAGTAGGGGCTAGAGTTAAAATGAAGTAACACATGCTGGAAACTCCAGGTAAGCCTTCAACGTACTTCAAGCAGACTCTGGGAAACGTGTTCCTTGAGCCAGATTTAACTTAGACCCCACGGTTGTAAAATAAATAACGTTTCAAATTTTCTTTTTCAATCAAGCAAATTGACAATCCGCGCATTTAGTGTTTTGCTTAATCAATCATCTGTATTGTCTCTTTTGGAAAAGAGCTCAAAGGAAATTCATGACAAAATGAAGCAATCGGTCCTTTTCATTGTTATATCTTTAAACATCGTTAAATACATATTTTTCTGAAATATTGGAAAATATTTCAAATTGTATTGTACAGCAGAACTGAGAGCAAGATGTAACTATAATCTCAGTTAAACGCAAGCAAGTCACTAAAATTCCCTTATAGATTTATCCGTTATTGAATGTAATTCTGTGAAATTAATTTCGTGTTGTACATAAAACTACCTTTTTGTTATAGAATTAGGACTTTTGATTAAACGACTGATAAGGCAAATCCCAGTAAAATTTAATTTGTAATCTATAAATTTCATATTATTTTGGTTAAAGAACATCTTTATTTTTTTCAATGATTGTATTGACATTGCCGGTTTGATATGATGCGATTATTGCTCAATATCTATTTTGCAGATGAAATACTTGTTGGAAAATAAATACAAACAATTATTACAGTCGATCGACCAATCACTTCATTGACCGATGTGTTACCTACACAGTAGGAAAACCAAATTTTAAGGAATATGCAACAAATTCGTAAAATGGTGAACAATGCTTCAGCCTGCAAGTCTTCTTGATTTTCCAGTCTTAGTGGTGGCACTGGTTCGGGATTTGTAGCTTTTTTTAATGATGCATCTGGTAGCAGACTTCAAGGACATAACTAAATTGAAACCTTCAGTTTATCTATCATCACTACAGCTGTTGTAGAATAGAATTGTTCGGCTGTACTCAATGCATGAAGTGTCATTGTTGGGGTGCCAAGGCTCAATCTAGAGCCATCCGCGGGAGTTTGCTAGTAAATAATACGATTTAATATTTTCTAACGGAAACTGTAGCCTCGAGTAGGGTAGCAAGTTTGTAAGAAAGTCGTTTAAATCCACATTAAGAGATGATTCAACATAGAAATGCAGTAATCGAGTTCACGACCTGAGCAATTAGAGCATTTTAGTGCATTAACGTTGTGTACCCAACATCTAAAATGTTTTTTACATATTTCATAAAATGCTTCATTGGCATGAGTAGTTGTCATCAAGGACCTTCTGAAACACATGATACTGATTTGGTTCAACAGATATTTCATTTTTTGTCACGGGGACCCAATATAGAAGCGGCAGCACAAGGACAGAATTTTCTTTATTTGGCACCACGGCCACAATACAGGTGGGGAGCAGTACAAGAACAGACATAACACCACAATGGGAATATAAAACATAAAACGGATGAGAATGAAATGTTATATAAGAAAAAAAAAGGAAAATGAAATGGCTGCATGGGCCCCATTCCCATGCAGTACCATTTGAACGTTTATACACACTATTTACAATCGTTCTATTTTTCTATTGTTTTTTCTTAATCATCTTTTTTTTCTTTTGTTTTCCATTGAAACACATTTACTTTTTCCTTTTTTTCTTTCAACAAAACAATTTTACTTTTTCCCATTTTATATCTGATGAAAGGCTCCACGTCTCTGAGTTCAAGTACGGGTGGCAGTTCATCGAACTCCACCAACACTCCGGCGGATCAATCTTGTTTCCGAACATATCTACTTGTCTATTGTATGTGTCTTTGTCGACCACAATGGGCTTTATATTTTCTTAATATATATCAGTGGGCAAATTCACACTTGTGATGGGTCCTGGTTAAACAGGGGCTCATTGTTTTGAACACTTTGTCGCAGTTCTTCCATTTTGTATCCCGTTTCTTACAAAATATCTGTTCATTTATCCAGTGTCTCTGTTTGACTAGGTTAACCCCCAGAAGACTTGGTTGTAAAAAAAAATTGTTCAAGCTTTCCTTCCTTCATCCTAGCATTTTGCCAGACGTAGTCTTCGCAATGTAATGCGACATTATAATCGATACGGTTCAGTATGAAGGAATTCGATTGTTATTTCTAGCATGTGACAAACCACGGTAATGTTCCGTCTTCGGTTCGATTGCTATTTTTGTACCATCTTTGAATTTCTACTCAAACATTCTATACAATATTCCTATTTTTCTTTCGCCTACAGCTAGTGAATTCGCATCCATATAGTAGGGGCTAGAGTTAAAATGAAGTACACATGCTGGAAACTCCAGGTAAGCCTTCAACGTACTTCAGCAGACTCTGGGAAACGTGTTCCTTGAGCCAATTTAACTTAGACCCCCCGTTGTAAAATATAAACGTTTCAAATTTTCTTTTTCAATCAAGCAAATTGACAATCCGCGCATTTAGTGTTTTGCTTAATCAATCATCTGTATGTCTCTTTTGGAAAAGAGCTCAAAGGAAATTCATGACAAAATGAAGCAATCGGTCCTTTTCATTGTTATATCTTTAAAATCGTTAAATACATATTTTTCTGAAATATTGGAAAATATTTCAAAATTGTATTGTACAGCAGAACTGAGAGCAAGATGTAACTATAATCTCAGTTAAACGCAAGCAAGTCACTAAAATTCCCTTATAGATTTATCCGTTATTTGAATGTAATTCTGTGAAATTAATTTCGTGTTGTACATAAAACTACCTTTTTGTTATAGAATTAGGACTTTTGATTAAACGATAAGGCAAATCCCAGTAAAATTTAATTTGTAATCTATAAATTTCATATTATTTTGGTTATAAGAACATCTTTATTTTTTTCAATGATTGTATTGACATTGCCGGTTTGATATGATGCGATTATTGCTCAATATCTTATTTTGCAGATGAAATACTTGTTGGAAAATAAATACAAACAATTATTACAGTCGGATCGACCAATCACTTCATTGACGATGTTTAACCTACACAGTAGGAAAACCAAATTTTAAGGAATATGCAACAAATTCGTAAAATGGTGAACAATGCTTCAGCCTGCAAGTCTTCTTGATTTTCCAGTCTTAGTGGTGGCACTGGTTCGGGATTTGTAGCTTTTTTTAATGATGCATCTGGTAGCAGACTTCAAAGACATAACTAAATTGAAACCTTCATTTATCTATCATCACTACAGCTGTTGTAGAATAGAATTGTTCGGCTGTACTCAATGCATGAAGTGTCATTGTTGGGGTGCCAAGGCTCAATCTAGAGCCATCCGCGGGAGTTTGCTAGTAATAATAATACGATTTAATATTTTCTAACGGAAACTGTAGCCTCGAGTAGGGTAGCAAGTTTGTAAGAAAGTCGTTTAAATCCACATTAAGAGATGATTCAACATAGAAATGCAGTAATCGAGTTCACGACCTGAGCATTAGAGCATTTTAGTGCATTAACGTTGTGGTACCCACATCTAAAATGTTTTTTACATTTTCATAAAATGCTTCATTGGCATGAGTAGTTGTCATCAAGGACCTTCTGAAACACATGATACTGATTTGTTCAACAGATATTTCATTTTTTGTCACGGGGACCCAATATAGAAGCGGCAGCACAAGGACAGAATTTTCTTTATTTGGCACCACGGCCACAATACAGGTGGGGAGCAGTACAAGAACAGACATAACACCACAATGGGAATATAAAACATAAAACGGATGAGAATGAAATGTTATATAAGAAAAAAAAAGGAAAATGAAATGGCTGCATGGGCCCCATTCCCATGCAGTACCATTTGAACGTTTATACACACTATTTACAATCGTTCTATTTTCTATTGTTTTTTCTTAATCATCTTTTTTTTCTTTTTTGTTTTCCATTGAACACATTTACTTTTTCCTTTTTTTCTTTCAACAAAACAATTTTACTTTTTCCCATTTTATATCTGATGAAAGGCTCCACGTCTCTGAGTTCAAGTACGGGTGGCAGTTCATCGAACTCCACCAACACTCCGGGCGGATCAATCTTGTTTCCGAACATATCTACTTGTCTATTGTATGTGTCTTTGTCGACCACAATGGGCTTTATATTTTCTTAATAATATCAGTGGCAAATTCACACTTGTGATGGGTCCTGTTTAAACAGGGGCTCATTGTTTTGAACACTTTGTCGCAGTTCTTCCATTTTATCCCGTTTCTTACAAAATATCTGTTCATTTATCCAGTGTCTCTTTGACTAGGTTAACCCCCAGAAGACTTGGTTGTAAAAAAAAATTGTTCAAGCTTTCCTTCCTTCATCCTAGCATTTTGCCAGACGTAGTCTTCGCAATGTAATGCGACATTATAATCGATACGGTTCAGTATGAAGGAATTCGATTGTTATTTCTAGCATGTGACAAACCACGGTAATGTTCCGTCTTCGGTTCGATTGCTATTTTTGTACCATCTTTGAATTTCTACTCTACTCAACAATTCTATACAATATTCCTATTTTTCTTTCGCCTACAGCTAGTGAATTCGCATCCATATAGTAGGGGCTAGAGTTAAAATGAAGTACACATGCTGGAAACTCCAGGTAAGCCTTCAACGTACTTCAAGCAGACTCTGGGAACGTGTTCCTTGAGCCAGATTTAACTTAGACCCCACGGTTTAAATATAAACGTTTCAAATTTTCTTTTTCAATCAAGCAAATTGACAATCCGCGCATTTAGTGTTTTGCTTAATCAATCATCTGTATTGTCTCTTTTGGAAAAGAGCTCAAAGGAAATTCATGACAAAATGAAGCAATCGGTCCTTTTCATTGTTATATCTTTAAACATCGTTAAAACATATTTTTCTGAAATATTGGAAAATATTTCAAGGTATTGTACAGCAGAACTGAGAGCAAGATGTAACTATAATCTCAGTTAAACGCAAGCAAGTCACTAAAATTCCCTTATAGATTTATCCGTTATTTGAATGTAATTCTGTGAAATTAATTTCGTGTTGTACATAAAACTACCTTTTTGTTATAGAATTAGGACTTTTGATTAAACGACTGATAAGGCAAATCCCAGTAAAATTTAATTGTAATCTATAAATTTCATATTATTTTGGTTATAAGAACTTTAGTTTTTTTCAATGATTGTATTGACATTGCCGTTTGATATGATGCGATTATTGCTCAATATCTTATTTGCAGATGAAATACTTGTTGGAAAATAAATACAAACAATTATTACAGTCGGATCGACCAATCACTTCATTGACCGATGTGTTACCTACACAGTAGGAAAACCAAATTTTAAGGAATATGCAACAAATTCGTAAAATGGTGAACAATGCTTCAGCCTGCAAGTCTTCTTGATTTTCCAGTCTAGTGGTGGCACTGGTTCGGGATTTGTAGCTTTTTTTAATGATGCATCTGGTAGCAGACTTCAAGGACATAACTAAATTGAAACCTTCAGTTTATCTATCATCACTACAGCTGTGTTGTAGAATAGAATTGTTCGGCTGTACTCAATGCATGAAGTGTCATTGTTGGGGTGCCAAGGCTCAATCTAGAGCCTCCTCCGCGGGAGTTTGCTAGTAAATAATACGATTTAATATTTTCTAACGGAAACTGTAGCCTCGAGTAGGGTAGCAAGTTTGTAAGAAAGTCGTTTAAATCCACATTAAGAGATGATTCAACATAGAAATGCAGTAATCGAGTTCACGACCTGAGCAATTAGAGCATTTTAGTGCATTAACGTTGTGTACCCAAAATCTAAAATGTTTTTTACATATTTCATAAAATGCTTCATGGGCAATTAGAATAGTCTAGATTGGCATGAGTAGTTGTCATCAAGGACCTTCTGAAACACATGATACTGATTTGGTTCAACAGATATTTCATTTTTGGTCACGGGGACCCAATATAGAAGCGGCAGCACAAGACAGAATTTTCTTTATTTGGCACCACGGCCACAAACAGGTGGGGAGCAGTACAAGAACAGACATAACACCACAATGGGAATATAAAACATAAAACGGATGAGAATGAAATGTTATAGAAAAAAAAAAAGGAAAATGAAATGGCTGCATGTGCCCCATTCCCATGCAGTACCATTTGAACGTTTATACACACTATTTACAATCGTTCTATTTTTCTATTGTTTTTTCTTAATCATCTTTTTTTTCTTTTGTTTTCCATTGAAACACATTTACTTTTTCCTTTTTTTCTTTCAACAAAACAATTTTACTTTTTCCCATTTTATATCTGATGAAAGGCTCCACGTCTCTGAGTTCCAAGTACGGGTGGCAGTTCATCGAACTCCACCACACTCCGGGCGGATCAATCTTGTTTCCGAACATATCTATTGTCTATTGTATGTGTCTTTGTCGACCACAATGGGCTTTATATTTTCGTAATATATATCAGTGGGAAATTCACACTTGGATGGGTCCTGGTTAAACAGGGGCTCATTGTTTTGAACACTTTGTCGCAGTTCTTCCATTTTGTATCCCGTTTCTTACAAAATATCTGTTCATTTATCCAGTGTCTCTGTTCGGCTTTCGCAGAAGACAATTGCTGAGATCTCTTTAAGATCACTTAGCTTTCAATTTCACAGAGAGGTAAATTTTAGGATTCATTTCCAATTCTGGATGAAGAATATCCTCGCTGAGTCTCTTGATATTTTTCCCAAAGAGTAACTGGTTTGAAATTTCTTAGGCGGCAATAATTACTGCAAACAGATCTCTGGCTTGATTTGGAGAAATTGTTGCAGTTGCTTCCTCCAGAGTCATATTCTAATGATGATCATCTTCTGTAAGGCTAATCTCGATACATACTTGTATGTCTCTTGACAACCCCATCAATTGTTCTCAAGTCTTGAAATGATGTTGGGTCGCTCATGTAATAAAGCAACAGTCTGAGAAAGAAGCATTCAGGATTTCTTGGATAGACTATATATACTCTTCCAAGTACATCTCCCATTTTCATTCCAGATTCGGTTGGATGAGGTTCTTGCTTTTTCCTCTGCAATTTTCCAACCTTTGTAGGTGTAGGATTTGTAAACTTCAGGGTAGAGGATTCTTCTTGCAAAGTCATCACAGTTCGAAAAATGCCTTTTAGTGTTATGTTCGTAGTAGTTTCAGTCAGTTCTCTTGCATTTTCTTCTATGAAGTAAACTCTTTGTTCATTTTCCAAGTGAACTGACAGGTGCTGAAATGAAGGACTTCGGCCATAAATTGGAAAGCTAAGGATTGTCCAGGCGGCCTCAATGGAAGAGATGTATCCGCCTATTTGAAATTTTTGTATTTTATTTTCATTTTCCAGACCAGATACTGCTTGATCAATTCCCTTGTTAATGCATTTACATACTTATTTAATTGACTTGCTACTGTTGCAGTACTCTACATTTATGTGAGTACCAAATGCTTTGCCGAGTGGTGGGCAGAAAAGAAATAACCCACCGATTGTCAATGACAATTACTTGTCCTCTTTTGTTCAGAGTGGAAGTGTGACCCCCTTCTGGCTTTCTTGTATTTCGTATAGCCATCGAGATCAGACTGTCTCTTTGCTTCATTTTGTCATGAATTTCCTTTGAGCGCTTTTCCAAAAGAGACAATACAAATGATTGATTAAGCAAATCATTAAATGCGCGGATTGTCAATTAGCTTAAGTGAAAAAGAAAATTTGAAACGTTTATACTTGACAACCGTGGGTTCTAAGTTAAATGTGGCTCTGGGAACGTTTCTCAGAATCAAACTACTTAAAGTACGTTGAGGCCTTACTTGGGGCAATATAGTTTCCAACAGGAGTTCCCTATTTGAATACCCGCTTGTCCAATGTGGATACAAATTCACTAGCTGTAGACGAAAGAAAAATAGGAATATTGTATAGAATGGTTTGACTAGAAACTCAAAAGATGGTACAAAAATAGCAATCGAACCGAAGACGGGGCATTACCGTGGTTTGTCACCTGCTAGAAATAACAGTTGAATTCCTTCATACTGAACCGTATCGATTATAATGTCGCATTACATTGCGAAGACTACGTCTGGCAAAATGCTAGGATGAAGGAAGGAAAGCTTGAACAATTTTTTTTTTACAACCAAGTCTTCTGGGGGTTAACCTAGTCAAAAGTAACAAAAAAAAAAAAAAAAATCAGGACATTTACGATGGTTCTTCCGAGAATTGAAATAGCTGATACACGTCTCCCCTCCGAGACCTAAACGATAACAGCACAAAAATCTTTACAAATTCAAGTGAATTATTCAGCACACACAATTATTTTAAGCAATATTCATGCATAGCTGTGCGTTTAAATTTGCAGTTCCATGACTCATTTCAATACCACTTCAGGACATTTTGAGTAAGTGACTTGTAGCATAGCTGGGGCTCAGCATTGTAAATGAACTTACTGTTAGCCATGTGGACCCCCTCTTCAAATAAACTCTCTCTGAGTAGAGGATTCATGTGGTGACAAGGACAGCCATAGGTCTTCCTAGGCATTACATAAAATGGGTTTTAAAAAGATTCCGGAATGAAAAAAGCAACATGTTGCCTTTATTAATGATTTGGATTGTGGTAACGTTAGAACTAAAAACGGTGAGGTAGACATGGAAAACCTACACCCAGTAAATATTACAATTCCGCAATAAAAAGATTATATTCAATAATGAATGCTAAAAACAAAAAATTAGTAAAATCTAACAATTTATTTAAATACGAATTTAAGATGTCTCTTTAAATAATGTAATTCTAAAGAAGAGAATTCTGAAGACTAGAAAATGGTGATGTAAGACAGAATTAAAATTAAGTACCGTTTTGTAAAAAGGTTTTTAATGGTTAAAAGTGAACACGTGACGTGGTAAGGAGCAATAATGCTTTCAATGGACATCTCTTCGTTGTTAGATTTGAAACCGTATCGCTAAGTTTTGCCATTCTTAGTCGTTGTTGTGTAGCTCCGGATCAAAACGCTTCAATAAATTATTTATTCAGCAACAAACCAACAGTAAATATTTTATGTAACGTTTTCAAAAGTTTTGTATAGATTTCCTTTTATATTTTTTCATGCGTTTACATGATTTTTTTTTTTTTTTTTTTTTTTTTTTTTTTTTTTTTTTTTTTTTTTTTTTGCTTTCGGCAATATCGCACAGATCACATTACGACCCAGGGATAATTCAATTTTTAAAAAATTACTAAAAGGAATTTACTAAGATTTTAAAAAATGTATAAATATAACAAGTAAAATTAACGGAAACATTTTTCTAAATGAGTACAAATATATTACCATATTCAAAAGTCGATTCCCTCTTTTGTAGTGTAACAGATGCGAATGAAACGATACGAAACTTACCATTGTTATTCTTGTCTTCCTACTACTCTGCAACCATTGGTCTTAGCGATATAGAGTAATAAAGGCGGCTAGCTAGCAGAATCGTTAGCACGCACGCCATGTTTGATGCTTCGTGTCCTTTTTTTTTTTTTTTCGTCTTTTGTATGTTGAATGGTTAAAGGTTATATTTATTTATTTTATTTATTATTTTTTTTTTTTGTAATTGTTTTGGGTTTTTGCTGTTCGCAGCGGTGGTGGTTTTTGAAAAATGGCAAGGAGGAACAGGTATTCTGACCTCAATGAGTCGAACCAAAGAAACGATAAAAACTTTTGAAAGGAAAACTATAACGTACAAGGTGTTTGCAAATGATAAAAGAAAAATGGCAACAGAATGGAAACCGTAGAGGAGGCATTATGGACAATAGCAGAAAAGGTAATATTCCTGACAAGAGGGAATAAATACTGTACTGTCGTTGTACTGTTCTAACAGGAGGTAGTCGCTAGGAGGAGGGCATCAAGGACTATCGAAACAGAAAAAGTATTCCTTCTGCCATTGTATCTGGGAATGAAGACTTCGAGGATCAGGGTGGGAGGAATCCCGCCCCAGATAGAAGCTGAATGGGTAGTGGCAGCCATCCTCATTGACAATGAGGTTAAGGTAGATATATTACAGGCCACGATTACGGATGAAGGAAACTGAAAGGAGTATTAGAGATGAGCATCCAGCCGGAACCTAAAGTCCTGGAGCGCTTAACAGAGGTGATCACGATGAGAGACATAAGTATGCGAGTATGGGTGGAAGGCAAAGCCCCTCGATGCTTTAAATGCGGCCTGAAAGGCCACATAAAAGCTGTCCTCACCAGCGAAAGAACCAACGAAGGAGCCCGTGAAAGCGATAGAAGGTACCCGGGAGCCGCAAGAGGAACAGAGAAAGTTAGAAGAGAAGATGGAAGATAAAACAGTGGGAAACCAATGGTAAAAGGAAGAGAAAAAGAAAGAAGGCAAGTTATAATGAACCACAACGCACCACAGCACTACCCTCTTCGTCCCACCCTTCCACCCTTATATACTGAGCTTCGTATATTTTACTCCACTTTGATGGCATGCACTGCTTTCTCAGTAATGGTAATAATGGTTGTAAATTTTTCTAAAAGTGCAGCAATTTTGGAGGGGATGAGTCCATTACAGCGACCCCAGTGTTCAACTGGTACTTATTTTATCGACCCCGAAAGGATGAAAGGGGGAGTCGACCTCGGCGGGATTTGAACTCAGAAGCATTTCGTCCAGCGCAGTAACGATTATGTCAGCTCACCGCCATCATATAATAATAATTCTAATAATAAGTACTGCCCACATCCTTAGAAAAACCCTTTAAATATCTGGGAGGTTGTTAAGGATGAGTTACAGGGACGTTATAGAGCGAACCCTGATACTGTGGTAGGTGGACATGCAAGGGGAAATGAACCAAGTCGATGAAGAATTGGTTGAAATTCAAAGACGACTGACCGACACGAATGCTCTAGAAGAAAAAAATCTCCATGAATATGAGAAGGGTAGATAGGAGTATGATAAATAAAGTAACACAAAAGATAAATACTGTCAAACCATACATCCAGGATGAAGACATAACACAAACAAGGAATCTTCTCCGAGATATTGCGCTACTTGTTGAGGAGAAATTGCAAGTTGAAAGAACAAAAATGGGGGAGCAAAAGAACCATGGTGGAAACGATGCATTAAAATGGATATAATGCGGGAAAGGCAAGATCTAGGAAGAATTGAGCAATGGTTAAGAGGAAACTGGAAAAATGGGGAAAAGACCGACCGAGAAAAATTAGAGAAGAAATATAAAATACGGAAGAACGGGTTTGATGCAGTAATAGAGTAGTTAAAACAGAGGATCATGGCAAAGAGCCAGAAGATCAGAAGATTTGTGAACAGAAAGAAACAGTTCGAGAAGATTGTTAAAAAATAACCCGAATCAATTCTTCCCAACGTTTGAAGGAGACAATGGGGAAAATGTTACTCCTAATGCAAATCAAGCCAAGGAATTCTGGAGCGGATCATGGGGAAACAATGTGGTGCATAAAAGGGATGCCATGTAAATAGGAACTATCAAGACAGAATTAGAAAGAGGAAAGAAACAGAGGAATATTGTCATAAGCAAGGGTGATGTGAAAGAACAAGTGGGTAGAGTGCCTAACTGGAAATCCCCCGGATCGGATGGGATTCATGGCTTCTGATTGAAGAGATGCATGAAAGACTAGCAGCCCAGTTGAATGAGTGTGTCCAGAAAGGTACGGTCCCCCCGTGGATGGTGACTTGTAATGAAATGTAGAAGAAAGGGGAATATTGTGGGGAAACTACCGTCCGATAGCATACCTAAACATAATCTGGAAGATACTCACTGGAATATGTGCGGCAAAGACATATACTTTCTGGGCACAGGAAGAAATACTACCAAGAGAACTGAAAGGATGTAGGAAGAGTTCTCAGGGTTCCAAGGATCACCTGGTCATCGATAAAACAGTTTCGAGGCATTGTAAAAAACTTCAGACAAACATGTCTATGGCTTGGATTGACTTTAAGAAGGCATATGATATGATGCCTCATTCTTGGATCGTTGAATGCCTGCAGATGTTTGGTGTTGCTGACAACATCACAAATTTTCTGATGCATAGCGTGAAAGAGTGGAAAACTAAATTATAATGTATTCCTTGGAGAAGTTAATATTAAAAGGTGACTCTTCTAAAGTGACTCGTTTTCTTCATTACTTTTTGTAATTGCACCAATACCCATAACAATGACACTTAGGAAAGTTAAGATGGGTTACTGATGTTGGAAGAAAGGCCCATCATTGAACCATCTTCTGTTTATGGATGACCTGAAATTGTTTGGGAAATCTGAAAAAGATTCCTTAACCAAAACAGTTCAGAAGTATGGTAGGAGACCATGGTGTGGTATTTGGGATTGGCAAATGCTCAGTACTTAATATGAAAAGGGGGATGAAAGCAGCCTACAGAGGATTGCGATTACCATCAGGAGAGATTATGGGTGAACCCGACGGTAGTGGGTTTAGATATTTAAGGATTTTGGAGCTGGATGAGCTTTTACAGAGAAATGAAAGTCAAGGTCAGCGTGGCGTATCATAAAAGGGTGAAGATTGTGTTGAAATCCAACCTGAATGCCAAAGCTTTGATTACCGCAATGAATATCTGAGCAGTCGCGGTGGTCAGATATAGTGCGTCCATCCTCAAATGGACTAAGGAAGATATATCAACACTGGATAGAAGGAGGAGAAATTTGATGACGCTCCATGGAGCGCTTCACCCTAAAGCAAACGTAAACGGACTGTATATAAAGAGAGAATGGTGTTAGAGAACTAATTAGTATAGACCATTGAGTAAGGAGTGAAAGGAGAATTCTTGCCGAGTATTTGATAAATAGTGAAGACCTCTTGCAATATGCCGCGAATCATATGGGTGTAAATGCAGATGAAATGATGGGCAAGGAAGAATTTAACCAAAAGGCTGAGGAGAAGAGAAAAGAAGACCTTCTTGAAATGAGAATGCATGGACAGTTTGAAAGGAATACATAAGACGTTAAGGATAAAACAGCATGGCTTGAGTGAGGTGATTTGATGTGCACCACCGAAAGCCTGATCAGTGCTGCACAAGACCAGGCTTTCTCTGCCAATTCAGTGCAGTATAACATCTATAAAACTTCTGACACCCAGAAATGCAGACTCTGTGGAAAGAGTGTGGAAAATGTGATCCACTTGGTAAGTGGATGTGAGAGCCTTGCACAAAAAGAATACAAACGCCTCCACGATAAAGTGTGTATCTTCATTGGCTCTTATGTCATAAATACCAATATGAAGTAACAGAATTGGTATGAGCTTGTACCAAGTAAAGTTATGCAGGAGGATGGAAAAGTAACGATACTCTAGGACTGTGATTTTCAAACGGATCATATAATCGAACACCGTCGGTCGGATGTTTTCATATTGAATAAGAGACAAATACTGTCAGTTCATTGATGTAGCCATACCAAATGACATGAATGTTGTGAGTAAAGAGGTTGAAAGAAATCACCAAGTACTCCGAATTGAAAGTGGAAATGGCAAGACTGTATGGAATGCGAGAGGGTTAATGTAAAAGTGATACCAGTAGTAATCGGAGCGTTGGGCTCAATCTCATTGAATCTTCAAGACTTCTTAAGGCAACTGGAAATCCCATGCAAGATTGATGTCTTGCAAAAAGCAGCCTTATTGGGCACAGCGCACAGCGCACATCTTACGGAAAGTATATGTCTAAGGTCCTTGAAAGATGACTAAAGACTCCGGTGCATTTTTACCTACACTATGTTACGAAGGAATAATAAGTACTGCCCGCTACTGTCCCTGCCACTTCCCCTCCCCACGCCTTCAGTCATACTGTAACATCTCTTATCCTTCACTCGCCCTAGGACGCTGGGTGCGCCTCGGCAAGTGAGTGCAACAAACATGCAGATTAAAAGTAAATAATAATGATTCTTCATTGAATACTAAGAGTTGGTTCAAAGATCAGAGACGGTATATGACTATACAATACAATATATGATGTGGGTTTTCAAGAATGAATTTAAACAGTAAAATAAATAAAAAAAATTTAAGCAGCAAAATTCCCCAGAAGGGTGCGAGCTACTCCTGGAAATGCCATAAAACCACGGTCGCCACAAAGCCAACTGTAATCTCCCTATTTTCCTTGTTCAATCTACGGGGGCATTCTCAAAGCAAGCCCATTCACTCAGGTTATTCTTGTCTCATTCACCCACTTTTCAATTAATTTACTGGAAGGCAGCAGTTACCTTTCCATCCTCACCTTTTTCACTTGAAAACTTGAAAAAAATTGATGAGGGCATGGCCAAAGAGTAAACCGTCTTTCTGCAGCCCTTTTCAATCAGGTTCAACACAAACCTCATTTGCTATGTTTACCAGACAGATAAGCATTTTTTAACCCTTCAGGTCAAAAGAGGGTGCTCCAACCCCAGTTCAGAAAAAGGACATCTCTGAAAACGCCTTGAGAAATTGAACAAATATAAGGAAATTGAGATAAGAATCAGAAGGATGTAACTTCTCAATGCAACAACGTAACCCATTGTTACACGGTTACAGGCGGCGAGCTGGCAGAAACGTTAGCGCGCCGGGCGAAATGCGTAGCCGTATTTCGTCTGTCGTTACGTTCTAAGTTCAAATTCCGCCGAGGTCCACTTTGCCTTTCATCCTTTCGGGGTCGATAAATTAAGTACCAGTTACGCACTGGGGTCGATGTAATCGACTTAATACCGTCCTTGTTTGTCCCCTCTGTCTTTAGCCCCTTGTGGGTAATAAAGAAATAGGTACTCGTGAAAGCGCATGACTCAGTGGTTAGAGCGTTGGGATCACAATCATGAGGTAGTGAGTTCGATTCCCGGATCGGGCTGAGTGTTTTTTTTGTTTTCACGTTGCTCCAGTTCACTCAGCCGTATCCGCCTTTGCTTTCCCTTGAAGAACATCGGTGACATGGAGAGATGAGGCTGGTATGCATGGGTGATTCTTGGTCTTCCATAAACAAACCTTGTCTGGACTTGTGCCTTGGAGGGAGGGAAACTTTCTTGGTGCAATCCCCTGGTCATTCATCACCAAAGGGAGTCTTTATCCTTTTATCGGGGTACTTAGAATGATACTAACATGAACAAAACAAATACAGAGACCTAATTCTTTGCAGCCCCAAAATAAATTAATAGCAAACGATCGTACTTATTGGTACCTCACATAGTTCATGGCCCAGTAAATTCCTGGCCCAGTAAATGCAAATTAATTCATTCGGTTGTATCATAAATCGTATTTGTTGAAAACAAACATCAATTTTCCAGTTGCATCAATTTTCACTATTCTTTATTCTTGTTTGTTTGTTTGTTTTATTTCTTATTTATTTGTTTCAGTCATTAGAGTGCGGTCATGCGGGGGTGGGGGTGGGGGTGGGGGTATATACTAAACCAACCGGAAGTCGGGTAAATAGATGAATTTTAAATGTAGATCAAAAAGTCGGTGTAGCTCACAAACTACACCATTTGAACTAATGTAGATCACAAGCTATACCAAAAACATGTATGTAGATCACATACTAAACCGGCACCAATACATATAAATATCCATCTCTCTCTCACATGATATATATATGTGTGTGTGTGTATATGTGTGTGTGTGTGTGTGGAGGCGCAATGGCCCAGTGGTTAGGGCAGCGGACTTGCGGTCGTAGGATCGCGGTTTCGATTCCCAGACCAGGCGTTGTGTGTGTTTATTGAGCGAAAACAACTAAAGCCCCACGAGGCTCCGGCAGGGAGATGGTGGCGATCCCTGCTGTACTCTTTCGCTACCACTTTCTCTCACTCTTTCTTCTGTTGGCCTGCTCGCTTAGCCAGCGGGGTGGCGTCATTTGAAGGCTAAAACAATGCGAAGCGCATTGTGACCAGCGATGTGTAGCAACATCTAATAGCCTGGTCGGTCTCGGTGATCACGGTGATAT
>NW_021834861.1:42500-44861 GCF_006345805.1 Octopus sinensis
GAGACCGGTTCCACCACTGATCGAGTTGGAATTGGTTGAAAAAGAAGTGTGCGGACGCCTCAACTTGTCAAAAGTGATGGAAGCACTCCGTCGGTTACGACGATGAGGGTTCCGGTTGATCCGAATCAACGGAACACCCTGCTCGTGAAATTAACGTGTAAGTGGCTGAGCATTCCACAGACACGTGTACCCTTAACGTAGTTCTCGGGGATATTCAGCGTGACAGAGAGTGACAAGGCCGGCCCTTTGAAATACAGGTACAACAGAAACAGGAAGTAAGAGTGAGAGAAAGTTGTGGTGAAAGAGTACAACAGGGATCACCACCACACCCCTGCCGGAGCCTCGTGGAGCTTCAGGTGTTTTCGCTCAATGAACACACACAACGCCCGGTCTGGGAATCGAAACCGCGATCCTACGACCGCGAGTCCGCTGCCCTAACCACTGGGCCATAGCGCCTCCACTTGTCAAAAGTACAAGAGAAAAGATATGGCGAAATCTTCGTCGTTTCATCAGAAAAATTGGCTGCCACAACAAAAGTAAGGCGAACATCGATGTATCGAGTGCTGAAAGGGTATTTCAGGAACCACCCCTATATGATGATCCGTCGTCACGTCATGAGCTCGTGTAAGTTCACAAGGCCATGAGACTGGAGAGAAGCCCTCTTATCCTGCGTCAGATTGCTTGAAGGTATGCTGCACAACCTGGTGTTCACTGACGATAAGAATCCTATAGGAGCACTCCGTCGGTTGCGACGACGAGGGTCCCAGCTGATACGATCAACGGAACAGCTTGCTCGTGGAATTAACGGGCAAGTGACTGAGCAATCCACAGACACGAGTACCCTTAACGTAGTTCTCAGGGAGATTCAGCGTGACACAGAGTGTGACAAGGCCGGCCCTTTGAAATACAGGTACAACTCATTTTTGCCAGCTGAGTGGACTGGAGCAACGTGAAATAAAGTGTCTTGCTCAAGGACACAATGCATCGCCGGGAATCGAACTCACGACCTTACAATCGTCAGTCGAATGCTCTAACCACTAAGCCACGCGCCTTCACGCTGACGATAAGAAATTTGACGTTGAACAGACAGTAAACCACCAGAATGACTGACTTTGGAGAGTATTCTGGAAGCTAAAATTGCTTCCATGGGTGAATGAACACATTCAAGACGCACCTTAGAGTCTCCAACAGGACTCAGCACCATCCAGACACAGCACAGAGCAGACACAACACTAGATTCAGGAAAGCATCCCATTATATATATACATAGGCAACGATTTATAGTCCCCCAAGAAGTCCCAATCTCAATCCGTTGGATTTTTCTGTTTGGTTCTTTTCGGAGACGAGAGTCGCGAGCATTCCTCATGCTTCGCTTGACATTCTGAAGTCAAAAACTGCACCAGGAATATGACTTCGATTCCGCAAGAACAGCTGCGTGTCGAGTTTGAAACATTCTCAACAACATTCTTAAGGGTGTGATTCGAAACAGGTAGTGATATCGAATAAATGTAGTAGTGTCGAAATTTTCTCCTACCATTGCATTGCAACGCTCGGACCCCCTGAAATATAACGATATTTTGCTTTAGCAAAATTCAAATAAGCTGGTTGCCTTAATTTTTGAGATACCCTGTATTGTGTGTGGTGTGTGTGTTTTATGCATATATAAACATTTTGTTGTGTCTGGGGGGGGGGGTGTCATTCTGTTTTAATGCCGTATAGACATATATATATAATATATATACAAGATAAGAAAACGGAGAAAACATCCAAATCAAATATCAATTACCAGATAATACTCAATCACATTATTTATTAAACCACCACATAAGAGACTGTAGGGTTAAATATAAAAGCAGAACAAATCAGTGTACATAGGAATGTAATAAAAAAGTGTACATAAAAGAGTAATGTTGTATAATAAGTAGAAATATATTATAAAGAGAATATAAAATAAGTAAATATATAAGTATAGATTACATCTTACAGCTGTTTCGGCCTTGTCGATAAGTATGTCTCATTTTACCAATATTAGCCCTTTATGGTTGGTCAATATATAGATATAAATGAGACATTTACAAAATATCATAAGGCCTCTTCGGAGATTATGTAATATAACTCAGTCTACATATATACCCACATGGGTGTGGGTGCGTACCCACATACAACATATTCATATAATATGAGTGCATATACTCACACTCTTATACATATAAAAATATACATTTACATAATGATATAAATAAATAATATAAATTAGTAAACATATATATATGTGTTCCACACTCAATGTCTCAGTTTTTCGACTTAATATTGTGATAATAAACATACACAAATTAGTACCTAGATGCAAATATACATAGT
>NW_021834862.1:10000-17500 GCF_006345805.1 Octopus sinensis
TAGGGTGGTCACTCTCGCCCGGCAATGGGCCAAGAGGAAACTGTCCCTAAAATGTCGGGCGGAGGTGGCGAACACGTACATCGCGTCCGTCATCTACTACCGCCTGACCGTCGTACCTTGTCCCGACCCTACCAGCACCAAACTACAACGCATCCTCTTTCGCTTCTTGTGGAAAGGATGCGTCCCGATGGTCAGGTGATCCATTTGCTGTCAACACCCGTTAAAAGGAGGGCTGGGTATGCCGTGGTTGATGATGCGCAGACACGCGCTGAGACTGCGACATCTCTGGCTCTATGTAGACGACGGTGAACAGGTGTGGTCGCCGTTTGTGAGGCACGCTTTCCCGCAGCTCGTCTCCATGACCGAACTGCAGTCGTGGATCAAAAAGAGGCCGAGGAAGGGCGAATGGCACCGCGAGTGTCGCGTTGCTCTCAAGCAACTCTGCCGTCCTGGGTCGACCTTGAGTGACTTCAACACAACCAAAGCATTCTATAGGGGTTTAGTGGAGGGGAGGTACGAAGACGAGCTCGGGGCGAACCTGGACGTCGACGAGGAGTACCTGACCCGCCTGTTCAGGACGACTTTCGGGCCAGGGCCCATGGACAACTTCCAGAGATCCCTGGCCTGGCAGTGCTACCGAGAAGCGCTACCCGTTCGGGATAAGCTCTACAGACACGGCTCGAGAAACACGGGGCCGACCTGCCCGAGATGCGGTCAGAGCGACGAAACCGTTCTGCACGCACTCGTGCAGTGTCCAACAATTTCCGACCTGTGGGCTTATGTCGAACAACTGCTGTCACGTGTGGGACGAGTTGGTTTATCAGCTGAGTCTATCGTTAATATTGTCACGCCTCCCTCCTTCAAACGGGAAGGAAGAGCTATTTTCATCATCCTTGTGGCTATGGCGAAAGAATGTATCTGGTGGACGCGTCTGAAAGGATTGGAGACAAACACTTTCCTCTCTGGTCAATCTCTCATCAACTTCTTCAAGTACGACTTGAAAAGGAAAGTGAGAGTAGAGAGGCAAGTTTTGTCTAGCGAATGTTTTAAAAAAAGATGGGTGAATATAGCAAGAATGGCACGTATGAATGACGAAGCCACCTTGAGCATGATCCTATGAACCCAGAAATTGAAAACAGAGAGTTGCTTATTTGCAAAAAAAAAAAAAAAAGAAATATAACATGTGACTCCATTGACCGAGGTTACCGTTATCTTTTCCGTAGGCTTTTCTTTCCACGGGTAAACCTCACCTGTCCTCCCCTTTACACTTCATATTGACATTTCTGTGATAACGATCCCTATTGATCAAATTTTTTTTTTTCCTCTCCCCCTTTTTTTTAACCCCCCTTTTTTTGTCCTCTTTCTCTCCTTTTACGATCCCTTTTGATCGAAACTCCCCCTTCCTTTTTTTTTTTTTTTAAACCTTCAAAAGAAAAGCTCTACCTTGTAATTTGTTCTATCTGTGTGCAGCCCTGTGTGGCTAATAAAGAAACATATCTATCTATCTATCTATCTATCTATCTATCTATCTGTCTGTCTCTCTATCTCTCTCTCTGTCTATCTATATGTCTGTCTGTCTCTCTATCTCTCTCTCTGTCTATCTATCTATCTATCTATCTGTCTGTCTGTCTCTCTATCTCTCTCTCTGTCTATCTCTCTATCTATCTATCTATCTATCTATCTATCTATCTATCTATCTATCTATCTGCTCTCACAATGGACGGATGCTAGTCATATCGGCTCCACGTAAGTTGGCCACTTTTACATGTTTAAAACTGCTTGTTGTCAAATATTTTGTTTTAATCGTCGTGCAATTTCATTCACTAAAAAACCTGAGAATTATTCACGTAGAATTCCGCCCCTGTATGGGCGAAATTACAAAAAAACTTTCAAAACTTTCGTGGGTTTTTTAGCCATTTTTCATTTTGAAAATGGCAACTAGAAACCACGTGGCTAGCCCGCCAGTCATGCAGAACGGTAGCAAAACACTATTGCTACCACTAGCTGCTAAACATCGCAGCGTGAACACCGCTGTCACCACCATCACCACCACCAACAACAACAACAACAAATCTAACGTCGCATTCACCATCGCCGCGACCAAAGACATTAACTTAGATTTCCCCTCACTCCCCACACCACTTGTTGATGATAAAGGGACAGAGAAAGGGATTTCAAAAATGAATACAAACGAAAACATGAATGCCAGCACCACCACCATCACCACCAACAACAACAACAACGAAATTGGCACAAAGCCGCCTACCAAAGACAACACCGCCAACACCAACACCACTACTACGACGTCAAATGCTACATCCAAGCCTTCTGCTGCTAGTACCGCCAACACCAACACCACTACCATGACTTCAATTAACACTGCCACAATTAACACTTCTACTGCCAAATTCAAAATGAATTTTGCGGACGTAACAAAACAAAAAAGAACAATTGTAACATTCACCACACAAGAGATAAACCGCACAAAGGCACTCTTCTCCAAAGAAGGAGACAAATTGCACCTTCACATTCCACAACACATTGTGGAAAACACACAAAAAAAACAATAATTTATAAAGTAATAAACAAAAAAACAAGAACAGAAAATGCACCGCAGGAAAAAATCGAAAATGCCTTCGTCCATCATGGGACTCCAAGGAATATATCAGCTGGGGAAACAAATTTGGTACAGTCCAAGTACGTTTCCTCAACGAAAGTTTAGCAAAACGTTTTTCCACATTGGAGCTACATTCGGACGACTTGGTAATGATACCAGTCTATTTAAACAAAAGGGTCACGAAAGTCCAAATAAAAAACATACCATTTGATGTCGAAACACAATGGTTGGTCTCTGCCATCTGCTTTGAAATGTCAGAGACAATGTCAGAGACAAACATCCTGGAAATCGCGGTTCTAGGAGAGAAAGACTGTGGGCAAATCAATCGAATTCCTGCTTCAATTGGATGAAGCAGCAAGAGAGAGAGAATACCCACCGCTATAGAACTGCCAGGAGGCTACAAACTCTATATAGTGGTAGAGGGCAGGCGACCACGCTGCTATTTGTGTGGAAGCGAAACACACTTGAAAAAGACGTGCCCAACCACTGCACACCAAGAGCAACAACAACAACCACTACCACAACCAAAGCACTCCGGAAAAAAAGCTCTACTACCCACACCACCATCAACACAGAAGACAAGAGAAGCACACCAAGCTAATCCGTCATCAACCAAAAACCACTCGACACCTGAAAAAATACCACACCACCATCAACAGCAAAACCCAAAGGAACAGAAAAACAAAGAAAACACACACAAACTGATCCCCCATCCCTTATACCGCACTCAACACACAAAAGCACTCAACAACCAACAACAACGAAAACAACAACACAACCACTTACACAGACATACATAGAAGCCCACAACATACCCCTACCCCCTTCTGATTCCTCAGAAATTTCGTCGGAAGACGAAACCAGTGAGGAATGGCAAATAGCTACAAAAAGAAGGAAAATAAAGAGCAGAAACACAACCAAACCAAATGCAAACACGAACAAAGCAGGGGGACATACATCTCCCGAAGACATTTCAAAACCCAACGCAAACAACAGCCACACCAACACCACAAAAACATATACAGCAAACATGCTCACAGCCATAGACACCAAAAACACAAATTTGATGGAATACATCCAATCAAAAACAAACATAACAGAAGATGACATAAAAACAAACAATCACCCATACACAACACCACCAGACCACATCAAAATATTACACATCTCCAAAAGTCTGCACCACACACTCAAAGGCATTTTCCCCAGTGCGGTTGGTAAATGCCAAAAATATCTCACAAAGAAACTGTACTGGGATCTTCTCGAGGACAAACCAACGGAGGAGAAAGCAAAAACTTTCGAGCAGTAAGTAACCTCTGTATTCTAATTCATTAGAACTATGATCAAGATTGGTTGTGTAAATGCGCGTGGCTTGGGGTCCCCTTGGAAACAAGGGTACCTCTTAAATGACATAAAGTCACATAAGTTAGAAATCATAGCCATCAGCGAGACCAGACTCCACAATCCGCGGGCCCTAAAGACCATGTTTGGCGGACAATTCAACATTTATTTTTCCCCCTGTCTGCCGAGAATGGGCGGTAGTGGCACCGCGGTACTTTTTCACAAGAGTCTGGATCTCAAAGTAAGGACAATATTCGTAGACCCGGAGGGTAGACTGGTCGTCCTGGATGTCGACGGCAGCAATGGGTGCGCTTTTCGACTCGTATCAGTTTACGCACCGCCTAACAGGTCGGGCGGATTTCTTTCAACGTCTAGAAGTTTTCTTGGGAACGTCTCGTCCTTTACTCTTAGTGGGGGATTGGAATGCTACCTTGGACACGCATGTAGACTACGTGGGTAGAGATAGGAATAGACGGGGATGCAAATGCCTCAGAGACCTGCTCAGACGCTTTCAACTGTCTGACAGGTTCCGACTAGACCACCCGAATGCGCCAACGTGGACATGGAGCAACCGCATCGGGTCGTCGAGATCGTATCTAGATAGGATACTGTGTAGGACAGTAGATAGAGATAGCATAGGATGTCCACAATTCCACATAGTCAGCTACACGGATCACAAACTTGTGACATGTACGCTAGACTTAGGTAAGACACTTAGGCAGGGTCCCGGATACTGGAAACTAAACGCGTCTTTCCCATCGAGACAAGTTTTCAGAGACCGGATTAGCACACTAGTAAAGAGGGCTTTGACGGGAGCCATCATCAACAACAAATGGTGGTTGCCCTCAAGAGAGCAGTAAAAGCAGAAGCGATTAGGTACAGCAAAGCACTAGCCATAGATAGAAATAGAGTAGAGGGTGAGCTAGTTAAGAAGCTAGAAGAGGCAATTAGAAGCGGCATCGCATCCGACGTTTTGGCGGCGAGGTTGGCCCTCGACCAACACTTCAACGCCAAACACGAAGGATGTGCTGTCAGAGCTAGAATGCGTGCTCTAAGGAACGAAGGTGTTGGAGCCGCGAGAGAGGCCCGGGTGGCAGAGGCGCAACAGGGCAACAAAGCCACCATTCGGTCACTGGTAGATGAACAGGGGCGCGAATTGCTCGAGCCAAGTAAAATGTGTGAGGCCTTTCAGCAGCATTTTGCCCGACTGTTCGGAACGAGTGGAGGGCAAGAACGTAGGGTGGACTTCAGTGCCTACCTACATAGCCTACCACGACTCTCGACAAGAAAGGCAGGGTGCTGCGAAGGTGCCATCACGGCGGCGGAAGTGCGGGAAGCGATGGCAGAATGCTCGAGGGACAAATCACCGGGTTTGGATGGTCTACCCTACGAGCTTTACAATTGTATGCCAGACTTGTTTGGAGATCTCTTGGCGGCGGTGTACTGCAACTGGCAGCAAAACGGGAGCATTCCTGGTTTTGTGAGCCGAGGAGCCGTAACACTGCTGAAGAAAGATCTAAACAAGGGAAATGTAATAGATAACTTTAGGCCCATCACTCTGCTTAATGCAGACTTGAAAATTTTGGCCAAGGTGCTAGCCAAGAGGTTGGCGCTTGTCATCGAGAAACTGGTCGTCAAGGCGCAAACATGCGCCGTGCCAGGCCGGACCATCCATGATAACCTCCATCTGATGCGCTACATCATAGACAGGGTAGTTAACGAACCTGGCATGGGTGGGGCCCTGATCAACTTGGATCAATCGAAAGCTTTTGATAGGGTAGACCATCGATACTTGGGGGCAGTCCTGAGAGCGGCTGGTTTCGGTCCCGTCTTCCGCGGCTGGATAGCTGCCTTGTACAGAGGCATCCGTTCGGTAATTCGCGTAAATGGACATCTATCGAGACCTTTCGACATTGCACGTTCGGTCCGTCAGGGATGCCCCCTCTCGGCGCTTCTATACGTATTGACTCTTGAGCCACTACTGCGGAAGCTGGCGACTCTAAGGGGCATCCCGCAAGAATTGGGATGCGGGACGAGCGTGTCTGCATACGCGGACGACGTCACCGTCATAGTGTCTAGCCACGAGCACATCGAGCTGGTCGGCGAGACACTGAAAAACTACGAAGCGGTGACAGGAGCGAAAATCAACCGGGAAAAGTCAGTGGGCTTGCGACTAGGCACCTGGAGAAGCAAGCCCATGCCGTCCACCAGCGCCTCCGTCGTGGGACGCTGGACCGACGGCCCGGTTGAGTTGCTCGGGGTCTGGTTTGGTCCGGACCTCCAAGTGGTGAAGAACTGGAACGAGATAACGAGTAGGGTGGTCACTCTCGCCCGGCAATGGGCCGAGAGGAAACTGTCCCTAAAAGGTCGAGCGGAGGTGGCGAACACGTACATCCCGTCCGTCATCTACTACCGCCTGACCGTCGTACCTTGTCCCGACCCTACCATCACCAAACTACAACGCATCCTCTTTCGCTTCTTGTGGAAAGGATGCGTCCCGATGGTCAGGCGATCCATTTGCTGTCAACACCCGTTAAAAGGAGGGCTGGGCGTGCCGTGGTTGATGATGCGCAGACACGCGCTGAGACTGCGACATCTCTGGTTCTATGTAGACGACGGTGAACAGGTGTGGTCGCCGTTTGTGAGGCACGCTTTCCCGCAGCTCGTCTCCATGACCGAACTGCAGTCGTGGATCAAAAAGAGGCCGAGGAAGGGCGAATGGCACCACGAGTGTCGCGTTGCTCTCAAGCAACTCTGCCGTCCTGGGTCGACCTTAAGTGACTTCAACACAACCAAAGCATTCTATACGGGTTTAGTGGAGGGGAGGTACGACGACGAGCTCGGGGCGAACCTGGACGTCGACGAGGAGTACCTGACCCGCCTGTTCAGGACGACTTTCGGGCCAGGGCCCATGGACAACTTCCAGAGATCCCTGGCCTGGCAGTGCTACCGAGAAGCGCTACCCGTTCGGGATAAGCTCTACAGACACGGGTCGAGAAACACGGGGCCGACCTGCCCGAGATGCGGTCAGAGCGACGAAACCGTTCTGCACGCACTCGTTCAGTGTCCACAATTTCCGACCTGTGGGCTTATGTTGAACAACTGCTGTCACGTGTGGGACGAGTCGGTTTATCAGCTGAGTCTATCGTCAATATTGTCACGCTTCCTTCCTTCAAACGGGAAGGAAGAGCTATTTTCATCATCCTTGTGGCTATGGCGAAAGAATGTATCTGGTGGACGTGTCTGAAAGGATTGGAGACAAACACTTTCCTCTCTGGTCAATCTCTCATCAACTTCTTCAAGTACCACTTGAAAAGGAAAGTGAGAGTAGAGAGGCAAGTTTTGTCTAGCGAATGTTTTAAAAAAAGATGGGTGAATGTAGCAAGAATGGCACGTATGAATGACGAAGCCACCTTGAGCATAGTCCTATGAACCCAGAAATCGAAAACAGAGAGTTGCTTATTTGCAAAAAAAAAAAAAAAAAAGAAATATAAAATGTGACTTCATTGACCGAGGTTACCTTGGTCTTTTCCGTAGGCTTT
>NW_021834862.1:22500-44651 GCF_006345805.1 Octopus sinensis
CTCCCACCCGCAAGGAATCGATGCAAGATGGGTCAAACCAATGGTTGTGATGGATAAAGTTTCTCGTGAATTTCATTTTACATATTCCTCATTCAACATATATATTTATATATCCAACAGTAATGTATATAAATCTCTCCCTCTCTCTCTCTCTCTCTCACTATATATATACATATATATATATATTATATATATTATATATATATATATATTATATTTGAGTGTGTCTCTGTGTATGTGTGTGTGCACGCGCATTAATTTCATGGTGGTGGACACTAACCACCTCAACAGTTTTATGAACCTCTTATTAATTATAGCAACATCAAAAGTATACTTTAGAAATTTCAATTCTTCTTTACTAGTCTTGATCTGTTAATCATGTGTTCACTCGTGTTCAGCTCCCCTAAAACTTACTATAGTTAGGAAGAAAGGTAGATTAAGCTGAAACAATCTATTTAGGACATCTTTATCCTGTCAAGAACACATTCTCATAGCAACATCTAGAGGATCTTACGAAGGTTGATTTTACGGACAAACATCAAATGTACATGATCAGTTTGATCAAGTATACAGTAGAAGACAATAATGACACATTCATATCCATCCTGATTTTCATGTAAATTTTCATTTTCTATTTTTACTTCCACAAAGGGTTCACTTCAGTTGGACATTAAGAACAAAATGGAAAGGACACCATTGCTTGAAGCCGTTTCCCAGGGTCACCTCGGAATGACACACCTGTTAATAGCCCTGGGTGCAAATGTAAATGCTGTTGATGGTGAAGGTAACAGTTGTTTGCACCTAGCCATGGCAACAAAACATTTTAATTCCAAGGGTGCACCCTTGGATTTACTAAACGAAGTAAGTTTTAAAATTGTTTGTGTATATACATGCGTGTGTGTCTGTGTGTGTGTGTCTGTGTGTGTGAGTGTGTGTGTGTCTGTGTGATTTTGTATATTTGGGAGTCTTTGTGGGAGTGTGAGAGAGAGAGACAGGCAGACAGACAAACTTTGCTTGTCATGTATCAATTCTCCCCTATCAACCCCATCCTCCATTACCATTCCGTAATCCAGTCTCCCCTTATGACCCGAGTGATATTATGTAACAAACAATATTCCATCTCCTTTCACTCTCAAAGATGTCGTCTCACCACGGTCGAGAGGTGACCCATCTCGGTTGTTGGCCATATAAACACAGCCATCACAATGTGACGGAGAAGTGGCCTATTTAATAGAGGAGATATTATTCTCAATTAACAATGATGCAGGATAGAAGAGATGTCTGAGCTTTATAGTGCTGGTGCCATGGTAAAGACATCCAGTCCATTCTATGAAGAATTCTGAGTGAAACTGCTCTCTATCCTACTTCTTATATACGACATGAATCCACTGACTTCTTGTGGACATGTCATAACATTGTTCAATGTTAAGACACTAGAGGATAAATGCAATAAAGCATGGTCCTTAGTGAGTTTTCCAGTATTTAAGTTCTGTACTTAGGCACACACACACACAAACACACACACACACACACACACACACACACACACACACACACACACACACACACACACACACACACACACTCACACACACACACACACACTCACACAGACAAACACACACAAGTAATGATTTTGAGTTTGAGTATATATCTTGTAAAATGCTGTTTAAAGCCCGTTTACTGTATTCGGCTATCTGATGTCATCAACAGTATGGACTTCAATACTTCTGGACTTTTTGCTGTCATCTCATAAATGAAGCAGTTTTTTATAATCCTTATATTTTTCTGTTAATCTAAAACATATTCTCCTTCATCTTCTACAATGCTCTTCCATCTATCTGGTAGACTTGCAAGTCACCTCTTCCAAAATTCACTTGTCCGTGATTAAAAATACTCTTCCATTACTCTTCTGACTTGACACTAATTCCTGCTTCCTTTACTTTACCGCCATCATTCAAAGATGCTTCTTGCTTAATTATGGAAACATTATTGATATGTTTGGTCATGTCTGTGTGGTATTGACTTTGTTATGTTATAGGTGTTCTTGTTTCTGATATAACTTATGTTCTTTCTTCTCATGTTGTGTTATATTTATATATACAATACTCTTTCTTATGGCCACATGGTCGCCTTTATCAAGCCAATTATATAGATAGGTTCTTGTTGGTTTGTTCTTCCTATATTTAACTTTTCTACTGAATATATTGTGATATTTGTGATTGACAAGTATATATTTACTCATTAATAAGCTTGATGTTAATCAATACGGTTTGTCCTGCTCAATGTAATGACAATATATTTAGAGGGTGTCTCAGTGTTGAAAATAAAGTAAAAACATAAAAATAGAAAATGGACTCAATTAAAGATTATGTAGGAACTCAATACTTTGTAATTGCTTTAATTAGTGGATAAACAAGCTATGAGTAAATTTAGATGAACTTTTGTGTAATTAGGGGCATTTGTTTTGAATATTTCTGTAATATTGTCATCATTTTATATTTCATCATTTGTAGTGCTGTACTGCCCTTAACCTGAAAAAGAAGGAAATACTCTCTGGTATAGTGGTTGCGAGATATCTCGCCAGCCAGGGAGCGGACTTTCACCATAAAAACAACAACAATAACACACCATTGGACCTCATTAAGGACCCAAATTTGAGAAGAAAATTAGAAGCATTTTTACCACCACAGTAAGTATTTCCTGGCAATGGAACAGATAAACCAGTACATTTTCTATTTTGTATATAATCATGTTTATATGTTTATTTCGTTTTAATTCTACCAATACGTTATACTGTCGCTAGTGTTTTTGTCAAAGGCCACACATAAACAATATGCAGTTCTCAGGAGATCAAAGAAAGAACACGATTTTGATTACATTCACATGATTCGTAGTGTTGCCAGTTATACTTCACTGTCCATCACCACCTACCCCTCTTCGTTCCCTATTTTAAAGATTTGTGATCAATAGGAAAATATAGATCTAAATAATGAAGTGAATGAATTCCATTTTGAAACTGTTACTTAGAATTAAGTGGAATTTATCTGTCTACCAACATCTTTTTCTCACTCTTCTAAGTCCGAATCAGTCAATATTACGAATGATTTCATAGAAAAAAACCTACAAACACACACCAACAGTGTATATATTATATTTCTGCAAATACTGATGGAATATTGCCACATATCTTCATAGAAAAAAAAAGCTGTCAGGAAACGTAAATAATTCAAGTAACACATATAGCATTACTAGGTGCTTTAGTCGCCTTTGACTCCCTTATTTTATAAGATTTGGCAATTTCTTTGCCATACATCTCTCTGTATGAGCTACTTAAGAAGCAGACACATTTGCCCCTCGGTGAATATACAAAACTTTCTTTGTTGAAATTCAGATATTGTTTATAGATATTGATTTTTGGACTGTATAAATATTGTTCTGCTTTATTCAATTGACACGCTTCAGAAGATTTTATTTGCTTTTACAAATAATCGTTTATGTGAATGTTTTAATAATAATAATAATAATAATAACGATAATAATAATAATATGTCTACAGAGCGCAGCTGATATTATTGGAAAGGGGCAAAATAAGGGACAGAAAACTAGAACTACATGCACGATACATATAATAAAGCCTCCCAAAATCATGGTGGAAAATATCTCATCAGCATTGCCCAAATGATGTTGGCATCAGCTTTAAGATATACCCAAGGCCTGGGCCCCGTATTATCTGCCCACAACATAAATCAAACTCGCATCACATAACAACAATACGGCAAAATTATTTCACCTCAAGTGGCCCCGCTCCATTTAGCATTACACCAAAATACATTAAAGCAGAAAAAGACACCCATAAAGTTCAAGAAGTATTTGGAAAAATCCTTCAAGAAATCCCGGATAAAACTCCAACACCAGGATATGTCCCCGTAAACAGCAACTCTCTCCTCGAGTGGGTCATATTGTCCGCATCCTGATTCGCCCGGTAGTGGGATTACGTTAAACATGACCTGCGCTAATACTGGCCGAAACCTATCATGCATACATATATATATATATATATATATATATATATATATATATGATAGATATATCATCATCATCATCATCATCGTTTAACATCCGTTTTCCGTGCTAGCACGGGCTGGACGAAAAAATATATAAGTAATATTCGTAGGCACGCCAACATGAGTATCTGTTCGGATGGACTCTACTGCGAATGTTTAACCCCAAGAGAACACCTCCTCTAGCTAATTAACAATGCAAAGGTGCATCCGATTAATTGCGAGCAGGGAATCGAACCCCTACCATCTTATAGCAACAGAACCAGCAGACCAGGTCTGGTTTCGGGCTATTCCTGCCACTCTTCAGTACTGGATACCTCATCTGCTAATCTGTGGAGACAGGATGTATATAATAAAGTATGTGTATATAAAGAAACCTCTGTAGATATATTTGTTCAGAAGAAATGAGTTCGATGTTAGAAGTGAAATATATTTCTGGAATATATGCAGTTCACTGTGTGTCAACCAATTTCTATGATGTATCAGGGTCAAGACAAACATTTATCAATGTATGTATGCATGTGTGTGTATGTATGTATGTGTGTGTGTGTGTGAGCATGCCATTTAACTACAAAAATATCTGTATGTATGTAATTGTTTAAAGAAGAGTTTCTGCTCTACTCTTGGTAGTTACTGATGTATCTTATAATATTCTCTATTCCGAACATGTAAATAATATAATATTTATTATAAATGAATGTTATTGATTGGATGTTTCTGTTTTGTCCACAGATGTTTGTTGTGCAGAAATAAAGAGGCCACAACAAAAGTTCATCCCTGTGAACACCTTCTGACATGTGAAGAATGTTCAAACGTTCCACTTAAACGATGCCTGAGGTGTTTGAAACCTGTAACAAGCAGAGGTCGAGTTGGTAAGAATATTCTTTGCTGATCTGTCTGTTTGTCCTGCTTGTCCCATTGCCCTTATTGTGTAGAATAATATACTTCATGTTGTTATGTAGACAGAGGTCTGCCATAATCTGGCAGATTTATGATAAAAGGTGTTCCTAGTGTCTGTTCTCTGTAATAGTATATCTCTCACACTACATCCACTAAACATTGATTTTATCCAAGTAGGAAACATGTCACACTTCAAGAGGGTTGTAGTCTGCAACATAAAAATAATGGAGGATTCTGCAAGATACTTAGTGAGTAACTGAAGTATCAATAAATCTCCATCAACTCTATAATTAATTATGAGTTATTAGAAGATAATTAAATACAACAGTACTTACAAGGACATCAGTGTCATCTTTGGTAAAGTATTAAAATTAGTAGAATATTTTAAAGGAGTAAAATTATATGTCACTAGTTTGAGAGACTTTAACACACAATTCCATGTTGTTATGTTTGTAATTGGAGGATATTAAGGCTAATAGAGACAGTTTTGTTTGTCAAGCAACCAGATCATGAAACCTTCAAATATATCCTGAATGAGGTGACATTCTGGTGAACTGTGAAGTTAAAATTAGGGATTATCAGCAACAATGTTTAACAAAAAGATTAGGTGTATGTATTACCTTCTTGAAGTGGTTGTGACATGTGTTTGTTGTTATATCTTTGATGAATAAATATGTTGACACTGGAATTAAACAGGTTGTTAGTGAAGATCAGGGTTTTGAGAATACATTTAGGGTCATAGATATAAGCAAGGAAACCAAAACCTACAGATTAACTGTTATTATGTGATATAATTACAGCATTGTTAGATTATGTAGGATATCTTAACAGAAAGAGGAAATTTACAAAGATCAACTAGAGTCGTATTGGAGCTAAATATTGGCTATTACATGGGTCCACTGTTGAAAGTATAAAAATTGACCAAAAGCATTATGATCGCTGGTTGGCCATTGATGATATGAATGTCTCTCAATAATAAAATATAGATTATTAATAAATATGAAGAAATTGTGCTATAAATAACTATAAAACTTGGAAACACATATTTCAGAGAGTCCAAAGTTTGAAGAGAAGGGAATGCAGACTGTGGCAGAGACAGTTGATGAGTTTAAAATTAGAGATCTTAATTAATTTCTATAGATTTTACATTCACCTAAGCTATTTTGCTTATTAGAATGGTGGAGAACAGATCCCATTTCTAATTTCCATTTGAAAGTTTAGCTCTAAAGTAATTGTATTAAAAATATTACTGAAATTTCATAAAGTCATGTTTAACATGTTTGGTAAAATGGATAAATTAAAAGCCACAATAGAGTTAATATTGTCTTCTATGGAACTATAATTTATGTTTTTTAGGTGTAAACTCGTGAGTTAATAAAATAGTTGTTTGTTTTTCTACTAAGATTTTTCGTAAGTTTTCTGATAGGTTATTCTTGATGTTGTTATGTAGCCAGATGTCTGTCGTAATATTTTGTATTTTCTGGGGTTGTGTACCCTCAATGTCTCTGGTTAGAATACATTTTGTAGTTGTAAATTAGAAAATTCTAATTAAATGTTAACTCTGTATAAGAATATTCATCATGAACTTAATTTTATTAAATGTTAAATTAAATATTGAACCATGAACATCTGTTTATATTTAAACAAATTATTGGTGTTTATACAAAATATACAATCAGAAATTGAATTTGACTTGAATACACAAATCCTTCTTTGTAACTATATATAATATACACTTATTACATTGTTTGAACAACATTTACCATCCATATAGTCATTCTTTTTCTCACTCTTGTTAGATTTTAGATGATATTAATGCTAAAAGAGGCACGGTTTTCTGAGTGTTTCACCCTTTGGTCTTGATTGTTGCGTTCAAATTATTTAATGAAAGATAGTCATTGTTATTTGACCAGGAAATGAATTAATCATTAGTATTTGGCAGTGGACTTGGTTATATCTTTCTTCGTTTGCTCATGGAACTACCATAATATTAGCTGTGCTGAGACACAATCATATTCATAGTAATGAAGGTTATATGTTCTTTACTCAGATTATATACAATCTATATTGATATCTAGTATTGCACCGTCAAGCACAGTGCCATTGTATCACATATATACCCAATTATCATGATAATTAATAAGCTATAATTCATTAACTCTCTTACATTTGTATGTATGAAATGTTAACATATTTTGTCATAGGAACATCGTGTACCCTCACATTACATTTTATATCTTGTTAGGGATCATGTTGGGGAAGGGTGTATGGAATTTGGCTTGTGGAGATGTTTTTTAGGGGACAGATTGTGTGCGGGTTGGAGGGTATGCATATAAAGGACATGTCTTTATGGGTGCAGTTTTACTTAATTAGAGAGGAATGTTGATTAGTGAATTCTAGATATGAGAGGACAGTGCCATGCCATAGATTTGGCAGTTATAAGAAAAGAAAGACAATGCTAAGAGAAAACTGTCATCAAGTGTTAATTAAATGAGATAATTGCAACATTGTTAGAATATTTAATGTGTTTTTAGAGAGAGAGAGAGAGAGAGAGAGAGAGAGGGAGAGGGTGGATTTAGAAATGTTAGTCTGTTTTATTGTGGACATATTGAGCTACTACATGGGACCACTGTAGAAAGTACAGAAATATTGACCAAAACCATAGTGGTCAACATTTGACCATTAACGACAGGAATTGAATGTCTCACAATAAAAAGATAGAGTTTAATAAAAATAAAGATAAAGAAATTTTATTATTAAATGTAAAACTTGGAAATATTTATTTCAGAGGCTCCAAAGTTTGAAGACAGGTGTGTACAAACAGAGGCTATATGTCAGGAATTAGGGGCTGCATCTCAGGCAATTGGTGAGTATAAAATAATAGTTCCCAATTGATTTCTGTAAGGTTTTCTTCCCCCGAGTATATTGTGCTCGAAAGAATAACTGGAAACAGCTTCCATTCCTATTTTCCAATTGAACGATTATCTGTATAATAATTGAATTAAAGATATCGATTTACTGAGAGTTTATGAAAGACCCATTGAGGTTAATGCTGTTGGTAATAATGTTCAAATTAGAAGACACAATAGAGTTAATTTTGTCATTTGGTCACGGAACTCATCATCATCATCATCACATCATTATCATTCTCCTCCTCATCATCATCGTTTAACGTCCGTTTTATAGTAGCATGGGTCGGACGATTTCACTGGCAAGGCAGTAGGCTGCGCCAGGCTCCAATGTGATCTGGCAAGGTTTCCACATATGTATGCCATTCCTAATGCCAACCACTCCGAGAGTGTGGTGGGTGCCTTTTACGTGCCACCGACACAGGAGCCAGCCGGTGTGGGGGCTGGCATCGACCACATTCGGATGGTGCTTTTTACGTACCACCTGCACAGGGAACCAGTCAGGCGGAATGGTAACAAACCACGCTTGAATGGTACTTATACGTGTCATCGGCACGGGTGTCAGTCAGGCGGCACTGGCATCGGTCACAACTCCAATTTCCATTTTGATTTCGATCTTGAATTGCTTTTGATTTTTCATTTCTCTTATTGCCTGGTAGACTATGATGAAAACGAGGGGTTTAGGAATGATCCCTAGTGAACTCCTACTTCTATCCGGAATTCTTCACTATACTCATTGCCGATCCTCACCTTACTACAGGGCCTCTTCAACTCTTATAATCGCTCGTCAATCCCTAGTTTCCACATTAGCTGTAAAAAGGATTCTATTAAATATTCCACTGAAATTTCATAAAATCAAGGTTAACGTGGTTGGTAAAATGGATAAATAAGAAGACATAATAGAGTTAATGATGTCTTTTAGGACAGAGAACTAAAACATTTCGTTGTTTATTTGTAAACAGGTGAGTTAACGAGAAAGATTTTGTTTCTTTTACTACTAAGGTCTTTCCAAAGTTTTCTCATAGGTTATTGTTGTTGTTATTGTTATGTAGCCAGATGTCTGTCAGGATACGTTGTTTAGGTACGTACCCTGAATGTCTCATGTCAGAATAACTTTGTTATAAATTAAAGAAATTAAAAATCAAATCTCTAAGTTTGTAAGTATAATGATCATTAACGTTGATTAAATATTAAATTTAGTATTGAACGGTGAACATCTGTGTGCATTTAAACAAAACATTGGTGTTGACATAAGATATAAAGATAGGAATTAAATATGAGTTCCCTGTGTGACTTGAACTCACAAATCCTTGTTTGTAACTATATATAATATACACTTATTACATTGTTTGAACAACATTTACCATCCATATAGTCATTCTTTTTCTCACACTTGTTAGATTTTAGATGATATTAATGCTAAAAGAGGCCCAGTTTTCTGAATGTTTCACCCTTTGGTCTTGATTGTTGCGTTCAAATTATTTAATGAAAGATAGTCATTGTTATTTGACCAGGAAATGAATTAATCATTAGTATTTGGCAGTGGACTTGGTTATATCTTTCTTCGTTTGCTCATGGAACTACCATAATATTAGCTGTGCTGAGACACAATCATATTCATAGTAATGAAGGCTATATGTTCTTTACTCAGATTATATACAATCTATATTGATATCTAGTATTGCACCGTCAAGCACAGTGCCATTGTATCACATATATACCCAATTATCATGATAACTAATAAGCTATAATTCATTAACTCTCTTACATTTGTATGTATGAAATGTAAATTTTATTTTCATAGGGATCGTGTACCCTCACCTAACATCTTATATTTGTAGGGATCATGTTGTGGAGATGATTTTCAGGGGACAGATTGTCTGTGGGATGGAGCGTATGCACATAAAGGACATCTTTATGACCTCCGTTTTACTTAATTAGAGAGAATGTTGATTAGTGAATTCTAGAGATGAGAGGACTGTGCCATGCCATAGATTTGGCACAGTTATAAGAAAAGAAAGACAATGCTAAGAGAAAACTCTTATCAAGTGTTAATTAAATGAGATAATTGCAACATTGTTAGAATATTTAATGTGTTTTTAAAGAGAGAGGGAGAGAGAGAGAGAGACAGAAGTGAGGGTGGATTTAGAAATGTTAGTCTCTTTTATTGTGGACATATTGGGCTATTACATGGGACCACTGTAGAAAGTACAGAAATATTGACCAAAACCATAGTGGTCAACATTTGACCATTAACGACAGAAATTGAATGTCTCACAATAACAAGATAGAGTTTAATAAAAATAAAGATAAAGAAAGTTTCTTTTTAAATTTAAGACTTGGAAATATTTATTTCAGGGGCTCTAAAGTGTGAGGACAGGTGTGTACAAACAGAGGCTACATGTCTGGAATTAGGGGCTGCATCTCAGGCAATAGGTGAGTATAAAATAATAGTTCCCAATTGATTTCTGTAAGGTTTTCTTCCCCCGAGTATATTGTGCTTGAAAGAATAACTGAAAACAGCTTCCATTCCTATTTTCCAATTGAACGATTATCTGTATAATAATTGAATTAAAGATATCGATTTACTGAGAGTTTATGAAATACCCATTGAGGTTAATGCTGTTGGTAATAATGTTCAAATTAGAAGACACAATAGAGTTAATTTTGTCATTTGGTCACAGAACTCATCATCATCATCATCATCATCATCATTATCATTTAACATCCGTTTCTTATGGCGGCATGGGTCGGACGATTTCACTGGCAAGGCAGTAGGCTGCGTCAGGCTGCAATGTGATCTGGCAAGGTTTCCACATATGTATGCCATTCCTAACGCCAACCACTCCGAGAGTGTGGTGGGTGCTTTTTACGTGCCACCGACACAGGAGCCAGTTGAAGTTGGGGCTGGCATCGACGACGTTCGGAAGGTGCTTTTTACGTGCCACTTGCACAGGGAACCAGTCAGGCGGCACTGGCAACAAACAATGTTTGAATGGTACTTATTACGTGCCACCGGCATGGGTGCCAGCCAGGCGGCACTGGCATCGGCCGTAATTACAATTTCCATTTTGATTTCGATCTTGATTTGATTTTGATTTGTGATTTCTGGTTTTTGGTTTTACTTGACTCAGAAATTCTTCTCAAGCGCAACTTATCACTCTGTGATTCAAGGGTACTTTTAAAAAGGGCTGGTTATGCAACACTGGTATATGCTACAGCTCTGATCTCACTTCACTTGCCGGGTCCTCTTAATCACGTCATATTTACAGAGGTCCCTGTCTCTTGCCATTACCTCTGTGAGGCCCAACATTCGAAGGTCGTTTCACCACGTCATCCCCTGTCTTCCTGGGTCACTCCTTTGCACGGGTTCCTTCCACTGTTAGGGTGTAACACTTCTTCCCACAGCTCTCCTCATCCATACACATGACCATACCAGTGCAGTTGTCTCTCTTGTACACCACATCTGATGCTCTTATGTCTAACACTTCTCTCCGGCCTCTTCACTCTGCCTTGTGTACACACTGACATCGTTGCGTTCAAATTATTTAATGGAAGTTAGTCATTGTTATTTGACCAGGAAATGAATTAATCATTAGTATTTGGCAGTGGACTTGGTTATATCTTTCTTCGTTTGCTCATGGAACTACCATAATATTAGCTGTGCTGAGACACAATCATATTCATTGTAATGAAGGCTATATGTTCTTTACTCAGATTATATACAATCTATATTGATATCTAGTATTGCACCGTCAAGCACTGTGCCATTGTATCACATACACTTGCGTCGGCAATTAATTAGCACGTCTCAAATTTCTACATTTTCTTACATTTTCTTAATTTAATTAACTTATTATCAGAAACGAACTCGTTTTTAATCAAAAATTTATTAAAACATATCCCAGCACACCACATAATTGATATTAATCGTGAAATTTAGTCAATATCTTGTTGCTCCTCCTTTGGCAGCAATGACAGCTGCTACGCGGGTCGGCATGCTGTCTATGAGTGCCTGCAGGTACTGTGCAGGGATGGCCCCTCATGCAGCAAGAAGTGCCCCAAACAGCTCGTGTCGGTTCCTGTATTGCTGCACATTCAAATCCCTACCCAATCGACTCCAGAGGTTCTCAATAGGGTTCAGGTCAGGTGACTGGCCAGCACGTACTCCTCGCCACCAAAGAGGTATCCCGTACTATCTCAACGTACTTTGCTGCGTTGATGTTGCCTTCGACGGCATAGAGCCGCCCAACACAACTGTAGCTGAACGCCCCTCACACCATCAGACCACCCCCACCATGCTTCATGGTGAGCAAATCAAGGGTGGTGCTAATTAATTTCTGACGGTAGTGTATATACCCAATTATCATGATAATTAATAAGCTATAATTCATTAACTCTCTTACATTTGTATGTCTGAAATGTAAACTTATTTTGTCATAGGAACATCGTGTACCCTCACCTTACATTTTACAACTTGTTAGGGATCATGTTGTGGAGATGATTTTCAGAGGACAGATTGTGTGCGGGGTGGAGGGTATGCACATAAAGGACAGTCTTTATGACCTCAGTTTTACTTAATTAGAGAGGAATGTTGATTAGTGAATTCTAGAGATGAGAGGACAGTGCCATGCCATAGATTTGGCATAGTTATAAGAAAAGAAAGACAAAGCTAAGAGAAAACTCTTATCAAGTGTTAATTAAATGAGATAATTAGTACGTTGTTAGAATATTTAATGTGTTTCTAGAGAGAGAGAGAGAGAGAGAGAGAGAGAGAGAGAGAGAGAGAGAGAGAGGGTGAATTTAGGAATGTTAGTCTGTTTTATTGTGGACATATTGGGCTATTACATGGGACCACTGTAGAAAGTACAGAAATATTGACCAAAACCATAGTGGTCAACATTTGACCAGTAACGACAGGAATTGAATGTCTCACAATAACAAGATAGAGTTTAATAAAAATAAAGATAAAGAAAGTTTCTTTTTAAATGTAAAACTTGGAAATATTTATTTCAGGGGCTCCAAAGTTTGAAGACAGGTGTGTACAAACAGAGGCTACATGTCAGGAATTAGGGGCTGCATCTCAGGCAATTGGTGAGTATAAAATAATAGTTCCCAATTGATTTCTGTAAGGTTTTCTTCCCCCGAGTATATTGTGCTTGAAAGAATAACTGAAAACCGCTTCCATTCCTATTTTCCAATTGAACAATTATCTGTATAATAATTGTATTAAAGATATCGATTTACTGTGAGTTTATGAAATACCCATTGAGGTTAATGCTGTTGGTAATAATGTTCAAATTAGAAGACACAATAGAGTTAATTTTGTCATTTGGACAGAACTCATCATCATCATCATCATCATCATCATCATCATTTAACATCCTTTTTTTATCGTGGCATGGGTCGGACGATTTCACTGGCAAGGCAGTAGGCTGCGCCAGGCTCAATGTGATCTGGCAAGGTTCCACATATGTATGCCATTCCTAATGCCAACCACTCCGAGAGTGTGGTGGGTGCCTTTTACGTGCCACCGACACAGGAGCCAGCCGGGGTGGGGGCTGGCATCGACCACGTTCGGATGGTGCTTTTTACGTGCCAGCGGCACAGGGAACTAGTCAGGCGGCAGTGACAAGGACCTATGCTTCTATGGTACTTATAACGTGCCACAGGAACAGGTGCCAGTCAGGCGGCACTGGCATCGGTCACAACTACAATTTCCATTTTGATTTCGATCTTGAATTGCTTTTGATTTGTCATTTCTGTTATTGCATGGTGGACTATGATGAAAACGAGGGGTTTAGGAATGATCCCTAGTGAACTCCTACTTCTATCCGGAATTCTTCACTATACTCATTGCCAATCCTCACCTTACTACAGGGCCTCTTCAACTCTTATAATCGCTCGTCAATCCCTAGTTTCCGCATTAGCTGTAAAAAGGATTCTATTAAATATTCCACTGAAATTTCATAAAATCAAGGTTAACGTGGTTGGTAAAATGGATGAATAAGAAGACATAATAGAGTTAATGATGTCTTTTAGGACAGAGAACTAAAATAGTTTGTTGTTTATTTGTAAACAGGTGAGTTACCGAGAAAGATTTTGTTTCTTTTGCTACTAAGGTATTTCCTAAGTTTTCTGATAGGTTATTGTTGTTGTTATGTAGCCAGATGTCTGTCAGGATATGTTGTTTAGGTACGTACCCTAAATGTCTCATGTCAGAATAACTTTGTTATAAATTAAAGAAATTAAAAATCAAATCTCTAAGATTGTAAGTATAATGATCATTAACGTTGATTAAATATTAAATTTAGTATTGAACGGTGAACATGTTTACATTCAAACAAAATATTGGTGTTGACATAAAATATAAAGAGAGGAATTAAATATGAGTTCCCTGTGTGACTTGATCTCACAAATCCTTGTTTGTAATTATATATAGTATACACTTATTACATTGTTTGAACAACATTTACCATCCATATAGTCATTCTTTTTCTCACAAATGTTAGATTTTAGATGATATTAAAGCTAAAAGAGGCACAGTTTTCTGAGTGTTTCACCCTTTGGTCTTGATTGTTGCGTTCAAATTATTTAATGAAAGATAGTCATTGTTATTTGACCAGGAAATGAATTAATCATTAGTATTTGGCAGTGGACTTGGTTATATCTTTCTTCGTTTGCTCATGGAACTACCATAATATTAGCTGTGCTGAGACACAATCATATTCATTGTAATGAAGGTTATATGTTCTTTACTCAGATTATATACAATCTATATTGATATCTAGTATTGCACCGTCAAGCACAGTGCCATTGTATCACATATATACCCAATTATCATGATAATTAATAAGCTATAATTCATTAACTCTCTTACATTGTATGTATGAAATGTAAATTTTTTGTCATAGGGACATCGTGTACCCTCACCTAACATTTATATCTTGTTAGGGATCATGTTGTGGAGATGATTTTTAGGGGACAGATTGTGTGTGGGATGGAGCGTATGCACATAAAGGACATCTTTATGACCTCAGTTTTACTTAATTAAAGAAGAATGTTGATTAGTGAATTCTAGAGATGAGAGGACTGTGCCATGCCATAGATTTGGCACAGTTATAAGAAAAGAAAGACAAAGCTAAGAGAAAACTCTTACCAAGTGTTAATTAAATGAGATAATTGGTACGTTGTTAGAATATTTTATGTGTTTCTAGAGAGAGAGAGAGAGAGAGAAGTAAGGGTGGATTTAGAAATGTTAGTCTGTTTTATTGTGGACATATTGGGCTATTACATGGGACCCCTGTAGAAAGTACGGAAATATTGACCAAAACCATAATGGTCAACATTTGACCAGTAACAACAGAAATTGAATGTCTCACAATAACAAGATAGAGTTTAATAAAAATAAAGATAAAGAAAGTTTCTTTTTAAATGTAAAACTTGGAAATATTTATTTCAGGGGCTCCAAAGTTTGAGGACAGGTGTGTACAAACAGAGGCTACATGTCAGGAATTAGGGGCTGCATCTCAGGCAATTGGTGAGTATAAAATAATAGTTCCCAATTGATTTCTGTAAGGTTTTCTTCCCCCGAGTATATTGTGCTTGAAAGAATAACTGAAAACAGCTTCCATTCCTATTTTCCAATTGAACAATTATCTGTATAATAATTGTATTAAAGATATCGATTTACTGTGAGTTTATGAAATACCCATTGAGGTTAATGCTGTTGGTAATAATGTTTAAATTAGAAGACACAATAGAGTTAATTTTGTCATTTGGTCACAGAACTCATCATCATCATCATCATCATCATTTAACATCCGTTTCTTATCGTGGCATGGGTCGGACGATTTCACTGGCAAGGCAGTCGGCTGCGCCAGGCTCCAATGTGATCTGGCAAGGTTTCCACATATGTATGCCATTCCTAATGCCAACCACCTCGAGAGTGTGGTGGGTGCCTTTTACGAGCCACCGGCACAGGAGTCAGTCGGGGTGGGGGCTGGCATCGACCACATTTGGGTGGTGCTTTTTACGTGCCAGCGGCACAGGGAACCAGTCAGGCGGCAGTGACAAGGACCTATGCTTCTATGGTACTTATAACGTGACACAGGAACAGGTGCCAGTCAGGCGGCACTGGCATCGGTCACAACTACAATTTCCATTTTGATTTCGATCTTGAATTGCTTTTGATTTGTCATTTCTCTATTGCCTGGTGGACTATGATGAAAACGAGGGGTTTAGGAATGATCCTATTGAACTCCTACTTCTATCCGGAAATCTTCACTATACTCATTGCCGATCCTCACCTTACTACAGGGCCTCTTCAACTCTTATAATCGCTCGTCAATCCCTAGTTTCCGCATTAGCTGTAAAAAGGATTCTATTAAATATTCCACTGAAATTTCATAAAATCAAGGTTAACGTGGTTGGTAAAATGGATAAATAAGAATACATAATAGAGTTAATGATGTCTTTTAGGACAGAGAACTAAAACATTTTGTTGTTTATTTGTAAACAGGTGAGTTAACGAGAAAGTTTTTGTTTCTTTTACTACTAAGGTCTTTCCAAAGTTTTCTGATAGGTTATTGTTGTTGTTATTGTTATGTAGCCAGATGTCTGTCAGGATATGTTGTTTAGGTACGTACCCTGAATGTCTCAGGTCAGAATAACTTTGTTATAAATTAAATAAATTAAAAATCAAATCTCTAAGATTGTAAGTATAATGATCATTAACGTTGATTAAATATTAAATTTACTATTGAACGGTGAACATGTTTACATTTAAGCAAAATATTGGTGTTGACATAAAATATAAAGAAAAGAATTAAATATGAGTCCCCTGTGTGACTTGAACTCACAAATCCTTGTTTGTAACTATATATAATATACACTTATTACATTGTTTGAACAACATTTACCATCCATATAGTCTTCTTTTCACTCTTCTTAGATTTTAGATGATATTAATGCTAAAAGAGGCACAGTTTTCTGAGTGTTTAACCCTTTGGTCTTGATTGTTGCGTTCAAATTATTTAATGAAAGATAGTCATTGTTATTTGACCAGGAAATGAATTAATCATTATTATTTGGCAGTGGACTTGGTTATATCTTTCTTCGTTTGCTCATGGAACTACCATAATATTAGCTGTGCTGAGACACAATCATATTCATAGTAATGAAGGTTATATGTTCTTTACTCAGATTATATACAATCTATATTGATATCAAGTATTGCACCGTCAAGCACAGTGCCATTGTATCACATATATACCCAATTATCTCGATAACTAATAAGCTATAATTCATTAACTCTCTTACATTTGTATGTATGAAATGTAAATTTATTTTGTCATAGGGACATCGTGTACCCTCACCTAACATCTTATATCTTGTTAGGGATCATGTTGTGGAGATGATTTTTAGGGGACAGATTGTGTGTGGGATGGAGCGTATGCACGTAAAGGACATCTTTATGACCTCAGTTTTACTTAATTAGAGAAGAATGTTGATTAGTGAATTCTAGAGATGAGAGGACTGTGCCATGCCATAGATTTGGCACAGTTATAAGAAAAGAAAGACAAAGCTAAGAGGAAACTCTTATCAAGTGTTAATTAAATGAGATAATTGCAACATTGTTAGAATATTTAATGTGTTTTTAAAGAGAGAGTGAGAGAGAGAGAGAGACAGAAGTGAGGGTGGATTTAGAAATGTTAGTCTCTTTTCTTGTGGACATATTGGGCTATTACATGGGACCACTGTAGAAAGTACAGAAATATTGACCAAAACCATAATGGTCAACATTTGACCATTAACGACAGAAATTGAATGTCTCACAATAACAAGATAGAGTTTAATAAAAATAAAGATAAAGAAAGTTTCTTTTTAAATGTAAAACTTGGAAATATTTATTTCAGGGGCTCCAAAGTGTGAGGACAGGTGTGTACAAACAGAGGCTACATGTCAGGAATTAGGGGCTGCATCTCAGGCAATAGGTGAGTATAAAATAATAGTTCCCAATTGATTTCTGTAAGGTTTTCTTCCCCCGAGTATATTGTGCTTGAAAGAATAACTGAAAACAGCTTCCATTCCTATTTTCCAATTGAACAATTATCTGTATAATAATTGAATTAAAGATATCGATTTACTAAGATTTTTTGAAATACCCATTGAGGTTAATGCTGTTGGTAATAATGTTCAAATTAGAAGACACAATAGACTTAATTTTGTCATTTGGTCATGGAACTCATCATCATCATCATCATCATCATCATCATCATCATTTAACATCCGTTTCTTATGGCGGCATGGGTCGGACGATTTCACTGGCAAGGCAGTAGGCTGCGTCAGGCTGCAATGTGATCTGGCAAGGTTTCCACATATGTATGCCATTCCTAACGCCAACCACTCCGAGAGTGTGGTGGGTGCTTTTTACGTGCCACCGACACAGGAGCCAGTTGAAGTTGGGGCTGGCATCGACCACGTTCGGAAGGTGCTTTTTACGTGCCACCTGCACAGGGAACCAGTCAGGCGGCACTGGCAACAAACAATGTTTGAATGGTACTTATTATGTGCCATCGGCACGGGTGCCAGCCAGGCGGCACTGACATCGGCCATCATTACAATTTGCATTTTGATTTCGATCTTGATTGATTTTGATTTGTGATTTGGTTTTTTGTTTTACTTGACTCAGAAATTCTTCTAGCGCAACTTATCACTCTGTGATTCAAGGGTACTTTTAAAAAGGGCTGGTTATGCAACACTGGTATAGGCTACAGCTGTGATCTCACTTCACTTGCCGGGTCCTCTTAATCACGTCATTTACAGAGGTCCCTGTCTCTTGCCATTACCTCTGTGAGGCCCAACATTCGAAGGTCGTTTCACCACGTCATCCCCTGTCTTCCTGGGTCACTCCTTTCCACGGGTTCGTTCCACTGTTAGGGTGTAACACTTCTTCCCACAATTCTCCTCATCCATACCCATAACCATACCAGTGCAGTTGTCTCTCTTGTACACCACATCTGATGCTTCTTATGTCTAACACTTCTCTCCGGCCTCTTCACTCTGCCTTGTGTGCACACCGACATCGTTGCATTCAAATTATTTAATAGAATATAGTCATTGTTATTTGACCAGGAAATGAATAATCATTAGTATTTGGCAGTGGACTTGGTATATCTTTCTTCGTTGCTCATGGAACTACCATAATATTAGCTGTGCTGAGACACAATCATATTCATAGTAATGAAGGTTATATGTTCTTTACTCAGATTATATACAATCTATATTGATATCTAGTATTGCACCGTCAAGCACAGTGCCATTCTATCACATACACTTGCGTCGGAAATTAATTAGCACTTCTCAAATTTCTACATTTTCTTACATTTTCTTAATTTAATTAACTTATTATCAGAAACGAACTTGTTTTTAATCAAAAATTTATTAAAACATATCCCAGCACACCACATAATTGATATTAATCGTGAAATTTAGTCAATATCTTGTTGCTCCTCCTTTGGCAGCAATGACAGCTGCTACGCGGGTCGGCATGCTGTCTATGAGTGCCTGCAGGTACTGTGCAGGGATGGCCCCTCATGCAGCAAGAAGTGCCCCAAACAGCTCGTGTCGGTTCCTGTATTGCTGCACATTCAAATCCCTACCCAATCGACTCCAGAGGTTTTCAATAGGGTTCAGGTCAGGTGACTGGCCAGCACGTACTCCTCGCCACCAAAGAGGTATCCCGTACTATCTCAAAGTACTTTGCTGCGTTGATGTTGCCTTGACGGATAGAGCCGCCCAACACAACTGTAGCTGAACGCCCCTCACACCATCAGACCACCCCCACCATGCTTCATGGTGAGCAAATCAAGGGTGCTAATTAATTTCTGACGGTAGTGTATATACCCAATTATCATGATAATTAATAAGCTATAATTCATTAACTCTCTTACATTTGTATGTCTGAAATGTAAACTTATTTTGCCATAGGAACATCGTGTACCCTCACCTTACATTTTATATCTTGTTAGGGATCATGTTGGGGAAGGGTGTATGGAATTTGGCTTGTGGAGATGATTTTTAGGGGACAGATTGTGTGCGGGGTGGAGGGTATGCACATAAAGGACATGTCTTTATGGGCTCAGTTTCACTTAATTAGAGAGGAATGTTGATTAGTGAATTCTAGAGATGAGAGGACTGTGCCATGCCATAGATTTGGCAGTTATAAGAAAAGAAAGACAATGCTAAGAGAAAACTGTCAAGTGTTAATTAAATGAGATAATTGCAACATTGTTAGAATATTTAATGTGTTCTTAGAGAGAGAGAGAGGGAGAGGGTGGATTTAGGAATGTTAGTCTGTTTTATTGTGGACATATTGAGCTATTACATGGGACCACTGTAGAAAGTACAGAAATATTGACCAAAACCATAATGGTCAACATTTGACCATTAACGACAGGAATTGAATGTCTCACAATAACAAGATAGAGTTTAATAAAAATAAAGATAAAGAAAGTTTCTTTTTAAATGTAAAACTTGGAAATATTTATTTCAGGGGCTCCAAAGTTTGAAGACAGGTGTGTACAAACAGAGGCTACATGTCAGGAATTAGGGGCTGCATCTCAGGCAATTGGTGAGTATAAAATAATAGTTCCCAATTGATTTCTGTAAGGTTTTCTTCCCCCGAGTATATTGTGCTTGAAAGAATAACTGAAAACAGCTTCCATTCCTATTTTCCAATTGAACGATTATCTGTATAATAATTGAATTAAAGATATCGATTTACTGAGAGTTTATGAAATACCCATTGAGGTTAATGCTGTTGGTAATAATGTTCAAATTAGAAGACACAATAGAGTTAATTTTGTCATTGGTCACAGAACTCATCATCATCATCATCATCATCATCATCATCATAATCATTAACCGTTTCTTATGGCGGCATGGGTCGGACGATTTCACTGGCAAGGCAGTAGGCTGCGCCAGGCTCCAATGTGACTGGCAAGGTTTCCACATATGTATGCCATTCCTAATGCCAACCACTCCGAGAGTGTGGTGGGTGCTTTTTACGTGCCACCGACACAGGAGCCAGTCGGGGGGGGGCTGGCATCGACCACGTTCGGATGGTGCTTTTTACGTGCCAGCGGCACAGGGAACTAGTCAGGCGGCAGTGACAAGGACCTATGCTTCTATGGTACTTATAACGTGACACAGGAACAGGTGCCAGTCAGGCGGCACTGGCATCGGTCACAACTACAATTTCATTTTGATTTCGATCTTGAATTGCTTTTGATTTGTCATTTCTCTTATTGCCTGGTGGACTATGATGAAAACGAGGGGTTTAGGAATGATCCCTAGTGAACTCCTACTTCTATCCGGAATTCTTCACTATACTCATTGCCGATCCTCACCTTACTACAGGGTCTTCAACTCTTATAATCGCTCGTCAATCCCTAGTTTCCGCATTAGCTGTAAAAAGGATTCTATTAAATATTCCACTGAAATTTCATAAAATCAAGGTTAACGTGGTTGGTAAAATGGTTAAATAAGAAGACATAATAGAGTTAATGATGTCTTTTAGGACAGAGAACTAAAACATTTTGTTGTTTATTTGTAAACAGGTGAGTTAACGAGAAAGATTTTGTTTCTTTTACTACTAAGGTCTTTCCTAAGTTTTCTCATAGGTTATTGTTGTTGTTGTTATGTAGCCAGATGTCTGTCATGATATGTTGTTTAGGTACGTACCCTGAATGTCTCAGGTCAGAATAACTTTGTTATAAATTAAAGAAATTAAAAATCAAATCTCTAAGATTATAAGTATAATGATCATCAACGTTGATTAAATATCAAATTTAGTATTGAACGGTGAACATCTGTTTGCATTTAAACAAAATATTGGTGTTGACATAAATTATAAAGATAGGAATTAAATATGAGTTCCCTGTGTGACTTGATCTCACAAATCCTTGTTTGTAATATATATATATACACTTATTACATTGTTTGAACAACATTTACCATCCATATAGTCATTCTTTTTCTCACTCTTGTTAGATTTTAGATGATATTAATGCTAAAAGAGGCACAGTTTTCTGAGTGTTCACCCTTTGGTCTTGATTCTTGCGTTCAAATTATTTAATGGAAGTTAGTCATTGTATTTGACCAGGAAATGAATTAGTCATTAGTATTTGGCAGTGGACTTGGTTATATCTTTCTTCGTTTGCTCATGGAACTACCATAATATTAGCTGTGCTGAGACACATTCATATTCATAGTA
>NW_021834863.1:5000-15000 GCF_006345805.1 Octopus sinensis
GAATTCCCCAAAGACATAGGCTTTATGAGGAAAGACTTTCCTCCTCAAATTTTTGAGGGCTTTATTAAGGAAAACCCAAAGCCCTCAAACCCCAGAATGAAGGATGAGATGGGATTACCATTCCATCTCACCCAAAAGTAAGTTCCCTTTATGTCTACACTCAACGTAGGGTGCATAAATGTCGCGACCTGGCAGAAGATTGGAAGCAAGAACGCCTCCTTAATGACTTTAAGTCGCTTAGATTGGATGTGACAATTGCCACAGAAACCAGACCGAGCGGACTGCGAGGCTATTCTCCCTCCTGGCGCAGGTATGATCCATTAGAATTTCATTAAACCTGGCTCATCAATCACGGCCGAAATATACTGCAGCGAACTGGACCAAATGAGGCAGAAACTTACAAAACAAAAAATAGCCTAGATTAGTCAACAGATCCACTCCTACTATATTGCAAGACAAATCCAGACCACACATCGCAAAAATGACATTGGCGAAACTACAGGAGTTGGAGTTGGAAGTTCTCCATCATCCACCATACTCACCCAATCTTGCCTCTACTGACTACCACTTCTTCCAGAATTTGGATACCATTTTGATAGGAATTTAATTCCGACGATGCTGTAAGACAGGCCTTCCAAGATTTTATTGACTCTAGATTGCCAGGCTTTTACATTTCCGGGCTGGACAAGCTACCGCTGAAATGGCAAAAATTGTATTGACAATACGGGTGCATACTTTGATGAATAAAACTATTCCTTGTATTTATAAAACATTAGCAAACTTTTTTCTACAGATTTCATATTTGACCTAATATATATATATATATATATATATATGTGTGTGTGTGTGTGTGTGTGCGTGTGCGTGTGTGTGTGTGTGTGTGTACATACATACATACATATATATATATAATTGCATACGCATACATATAGTTAATCTCTGTCGTTCAACGAGGTGGATTCATTTGCTCGATCAACTGGATTACCTGCTCCTGCATTAGCGTGCATGTATTCTTCAGAAACATGTACCATTGAGGTAAATCTCAGGTAGACATGACTATATAGGCAAAAAATGTATTGGGATGTTAGCCAGATGTGTCGCTACAAAACAGCAGAAAAGTGTTATGAAGGCTGCGATAGAAAATATGAGTTACTTGATTTTATAGAATTTCCTCATAAAGACTGACCATACTATGGAAGTAAAGAAGAACAAATATGATCATAGATGGCAAAATAAATAGTGTAAGACCATAGATTTTGCAATTTCCTATGACAGCGAAGCCGATACGAAAAAAATTGAAAAAAATTGAGAAATATCAGGATATAGCCAGGGAGCTGAGGAGACTGTGGAAGATCAAGACAACTATTATTCCTGTCGTAATTGGTGCACTTGGCACAACACCCAAAATGCTACATAAAGGAGCGAAAGAGATTGAAATTGGAACACGCATTATCGACCTTCAGAAAAGTATCATCTCATATTCTGCAAGAACCTTAAGGAAGAGTTTTGAGAATTGAGGAGACTTTTTTGTCACCAAACTTCAAGATAAAATACCTTGCTAACTAAATCAGCAAGTACTAGCGTAAAAATAATAATTCTTTCTGCCATAGGCACAAAGCCTGGAATGTTCTGAGGGGAGGGTCTCGTCGATTCTCTCGACCCTGGTACTTGATTAGTTGATTTTTTGTCAACCCCAAGAGGATGAAAGGCAAAATCGACAACAGTGGAATATGAATACTAATAATGGCAATAATAAAAAAAAAATTATTATTACTGAGTGGGAGAGCAGCGCATACCATCAAAGTGACACTAGGGTACAAATATACGAAGCCCAATATACTCATCATGACTACCCGTCCAATGAGTGTACACCAGGCACATGCATTACAACCATATGTGCGCGACATAGTGGTCCCATATCAAGATAAACAACGCATGACTTTGCAGGTGGGGCCCAGTTAGAATTTTCTTCAGGTCTAGTGGCCCATCCCGCTCAAGAGGTCCCCGAATAAGGTTTGTTTAAGGATGATGGATGAAACACATATTTTTCCAGAGGAGAATTATTAAAACCCCAAAGAATTCCTCTCAATACATGACTTTGATGCCCCCCCACTACTTCTGTTCGGGACCAGAGATGCACATATCGTCAGCCACGAAGGGACATGCTCTACTGGTTAAGGTCAAATTTGAAGCGCAAATCTGTAGTACTCAGCAGAATTCTTGTTGTAGCCCATCTTTATACCAAGACTTATTAGTGGATGGTACCTCTCTAAGTGTATACCTGTGAGTCGAAGAGAAAGAATTGGAAAAGGCACTTGCTCTTGGTGTTCAGGAAATTCTCGGACAGTGGAGTTTCTCGATTATCCCAAGAGGTCATCCTGTATCAGGAGAGCTACATCTCCTTTTTATCATTTTTACTTTATGTCTGTCTTCGTATTGTCCACCTCATCCTTTGCCCTGGTGGAAAATAAATGAATCAATATTATTATTATTATTATTATATTATTATTATATTATTATTATTATTATTATATTGTGAATTTATTATTATTATTATTATTTAGTTTGACTTTGCTTATATTTGTACAAGTTGGCTCCAAGTCTCACCCAGAGACCTCAAGAGACAACAGGGTTGGAAGTTCATGTTGTGTTATGCCTAGTGTGCCATATATTGGGGGGTGGGGATGTTGTACTAATGAATGTCTAAAAAAAAAAAATTTTTTTTTTTTTTTTTTTTTTTAAAAACCGAAAATTATGTTGTTTTAAACCTTGAGGTTACATAGAGAGTATTTTGCGTAGGATATGAGCATTTCCCATGAGCACTATCTTTTGAACTTCTGCCATTTTTGGGTTTCCTGGTATCTGAGTTAGGTAGCTATCAGCCCTTTTGCTATCATTCCAGGGCACCTATGACAACAGGTATTGTTTTAGTCTTCAGCTTCCAATTTTGCTGATTTCTATTCAAGATTTTATATTGCTCAGTTTTTGGTAGGTCCTGACAGATACGTTTATATCGATTGGGACAGTCATATCAATGGGAGGCATGTTCTTTGTTTGAAGTCTTTCAATATGATGTAGGCCTATTTGCATCTATCTCCTGTCAGTTTGAATGGTTGAAGTTCCAGGGAGTGAGATGTGGTCATTTTCAAGCACTGGGGGTGGTTTGTGTTCCCACCAGTTTTTCTCATGGGGCAACTCCATGTTTTTACAGATTACCCAGTGTATATTGTGCAGCTCTATCGTGCCTGTTGAGATACTCTGTAGGCGCTAGAAGACTGCACTTGGAGACCACATGGTCAATGGTTTCATTTTGTTGCTTGCATACACGACACGTTGGACTGCTTCTGATCTTAATATGTTGGCCTGGTAGTTTCTTGTTGGTAGGCATTGATCTTGAGCTGCTATGATAAACCTCCGTTTCAGATTTTAGCCAGAGGCCATTAGCCATTGATGGGTCAGGGCTTTGTCGATATCTGCATTATTCGCTCTCTTATTATTATTATTATTATTATTATTATTATTTTATTATTATTATTATTGGTATTATTATTATTATTATTTTATTATTATTATTATTATTATTATTATTATTATTATTATTATTATTATTAATTATTATTATTATTATTATTATTATTATTATATTATTATTATTATTATTATTATTATTATTATTTTATTATTATTATTATTATTTATTATTATATACAACCATATACATGCATATGCAGACACATATACATATACATACAAGCATACATAAACAAATTAAACCACACACACACAGATGCATACATACTGACAGACAGGTACAAACATAATTACAGAAGCATATGCGCCCACATATTCACAAATTATCGATAATTCCGACGGCGCCTTTCACATCGAATGCAGTGGTGTCGTTTAGCACATCACTCACGGCATGGTAGTTATTTTTACTTCTTTTATTGCGACCAGAGAAACAGTGGTGATAGTGTAGTGATGATTTCCTGTCGGCTTTGCTGCCACTAGCAGACATCACAAACATTTAATAGTAAGACAGAAGCATTTGTTACTGTCTCTTCTTTTCAATTACGTATGGATTCTACCAAGAAATATCTGCTCGTAAATCACAAGCAGGAATTGAAGCATCTTAAAGGGAACGTATATTAAATTTTGCTGAAGCTAAGTCTCTGAACGACATACTTGTCACAGACTTTGTGTAAAGCGATGTACAAGAGGAATTGCCGCAGTAAACAGCCCGTAGTCGATACTGCAATTTAAAAGGCAATGCCGGGCATCCAAAAGAATGACACACAGTCTTTCTGGGAAAATACTTAGAGTACGAGATCCCATATCGTTAGAAAAGGGTATAGTCGGTAAAATAGCCTTACTTTATTTTTTAAATTTAATTTGTTTGTTTTATATGAGAATGAGCGATGAATAGCATCGTTGGTTATAAGTTTCCAATGGACAAAATGGAAAAACTCCCGGTTCAGTGCTTTTCTGGCGGCGAGAGCGAAAATAGAATGTCTGTTACTCGGCGTTGTACAAAAATCGGTGAAAGAGTTTTCAGTCTTTTTGTTGTCGCTGTATACATCCGTTCCTTACACACACACACACACACACACACACACACACACACACCACACACACACACACACACACACACACACACAACACACACACACACACAAACACACACACACACAAACACACACATACACACACACACACACACAACACACACACAACACACACACACACACACACACAAACACACACACACACACACTCACGCACACACACACAAACATACACACACACACACACACAAACAAACACACACACACACATGAATGACAGATATATGATTACATATTACATGTAAGCCTGCTGACCACGTTAATGCGGGTGGTTTCCAACATTCGAGTTGTATATTTGGAGAATATCTACCATTATCCTTGTCATATAATAGGAGTTGGTATCGCTGTTAAGCTCAGTTGGCCGGCCAGAGCGAGATGCATCTAGAACGAAAAGATTTTCCTATCGAAATCTTGAAAACTATTTCAAATACACACGTTCTGTAACAGTATATTCTCCGTATACTGTATATCGCATATCTTTCTGCAGCTTCCCGCAGCTTTCTTGGTTTTTCTATTCTGTTTTGTAATCCTTTGATAAAAATGCATAAGATGTTGATAATGTTCGTTTTACTTCTCCATTTTCAGTGTGATCCCAACTCTTGCCACCAGTTCGCGTTGAATTACGTTGAAGTATCAAGTGCGCATACACATGGGACTCACTGAAGTTTCTTTTCTTCGAAACTAACTGGTTATATTTATATCCATTCAAATAAGAATATATACAATTTTATTGAAAGAAGAATGCATGCACGGTCTTTCTCCGAAAATAAAATCCTGAATATATGCCTCTCTTTTAATTTCATATTACTTCATTTGAACCGCATAAAACAGATGAAAACGTTTTTATCAGAAATGTATATTAGATGCCATTTCATAATAAATTAAAGGGTTTAATTTTATTATCATTTCTCGACAATTTTAGAACATTTAATATGTTCGCATTAGATAAAAAAAAGTTTAATAATCAAGGATAGCAATACAACCACTTAATGTCTAAGATGAAAATTTCACCTGTCTTGAAGACATTCTGAAGACTCCTTTAAAACAGGTAATAACTATGACAAAGATAGTAATTAATGTTCTATATCTGAAAATCTTTATATGTCGTCAAGATTTATTTTGCCTTCAGTCACAATTGCTGCAAACTGAAGACTGTCTCAATTTGCTGCCTTGGTTAATACATATGTAAATTTCCTGTTTTCTGATCTGAGTAGGGATGAGCTTTCATCGATAAAGTGGAGAATACAACTATTTGATTTTAATCGTTATTAATTTTATTTGGATGAATTGGCGTAGTTAAGATGCTGAGTTCACAGCCATAAGTCCGTGTTTTCATTCCTGGACCGAGTGATGCATCGTACACTTGAACTAGATACATCATTTCATGCTGCTTCAATCTACTTCGTTGTAAATATATACCAGCCGGCTGTTGGCGCATCTTTCTGTCCCGCCAGCTGTCATTTTCTATGTTCTGTTGAGTCGAGAGTGGGACGATTGAAGGGATGTCTATGTCTGTCTTAAACCAGAGAGGCACCTAAAACAACGATAGTATGAAACGAGCTACCAGATCACACTCGTCTGCATGAATTTCAACTTACTTATATTGCATTTATATTGCATAGGTTTTCTTAAGTGAGAAAAATCTGCTAGATTAAACGTTATTTTTCTGTAACTGCTTCAGTCTGTTATAGATAAAAGAAAGGCTTGTTTCAAAATAACTTTAAAATTTCATATGGTTTCCACTGTTAGATATTAAAATCAATACCACTGCATATAACACCCTTAACACTTAATTCATAAATAACTTAAAACTTTATATATGGCTTTCTCTGTTAGGTGTTAAAATCAGTTCTACTCGAAATGAAAAGATTACCATTCAATTCATAAATGAGCTCACGTGGAACTGATTTTCAGTAACAGATGTAAGATACCAACAGCAATTCATCAGTTGTTGTTTAAGATTATATTTAACATCTGGCATATCATATAAGTGTAGAGGCGCATGGCTTAGTGGTTAGGGTGTCAGCACCATGATCGTAAGATTGTGGTTTCGATTCCTGTCCCGGGCGACGCGTTGTGTTCTTGAGCAAAACACTTCATTTCATGTTGCTCCAGTTCACTCTGCTGGCAAAAATGAGTAACGCTCCGATGGACTGGCGTCTCGTCCAGCTGCAGAACACATATGCCATGGAAACCGGGAAACCAGGCCCATGAGCCTAGTTAGGCTTTAAAAGGGCGCATTTATTTTTATTACATAATATAAGTAGTTATTGTGATTGTTTAGTGATAAGATCGCCATGATCAAGCAGACCTATGATCAAAGCAATCACGCCAAGGGCATCTCGTCTTTTCTACAGAGGATAGTTGATTTACCTTACGCTATACAATATGTACCTTCATCTTTTTAAATGATAGGAAGTAGTTTGAAGGAGATTTAGCTTCTATCATTCAAATATAGGCGCAGGAGTGGCTGTGTGGTAAGTAGCTTGCTTACCGACCACATGCTTCCGGGTTCATTCCCACTGCGTGGCACCTTGGACAAGTGTCTTCTACTATAGCCTCGGGCCGACAAAAGCCTCGTGAGTGGATTTGGTAGACGAAAACTGAAAGAAGCCCGTCGTATATATGTATATATATGTTTATGTATATGTTTGTGTGTCTGTGTTTGTCCCCCAACATCGCTTGACAACCGATACTAGTGTGTTTACGTCCCCGTAACTTAGCAGCTCGGCAAAAGAGACCGATAGAATAAGTACTAGGCTTACAAAGAATAATTCCTGTGATCGATTTACTCGACTAAAGACGGTGCTCCAGCATGGCCACAGTCAAATGACTGAAACAAGTAATAGAGTAAAAGGGTAAAAGAGTAAAAGAGTAAAAGAGTATATCTAGCAACCACGTAGAAACATTCTTAGTGGCTCCTTATAAACTGATTTATTGCATTGACACAATATCAAAGATTCATGCACTCGACTGTATAATGCTCTATCTACCAATACATATTACTGGTACTGATTGTACGAATTGGATTGTTAACGCCATAACAGCAGCAGTGTTGGTTTGAGCGCAGCAAGTAAAGAGGCATAATTGGAGCCGGTAATTTTGTACAACACTATAAAAATTCAACGTCTAACTTTTTTTTTATTAAAAAAATATGAATCGAATTATTTTGTTTAATATTATAAAAGTCAAACTGATATTTTAGTTCATATATCAAAAAAAAAAAAAAAAAACCTCCGAAAACATAATTATCGCCCCAGTAATGCCACTGCCTCTGGCTGAAACCAAATAGAGAATAAAGCATAATACAGGATTATTCCGAAGACCCTTCAGCATTTAAATATTATTTAAAATCCTTTTATTTTGTTTTTATATATTTTAGATACTATGTTTGCTGTTTTCTTGTGTATATAAATACAAATACACACACAAACGACAGCGCACACCCATACACACACGAACACACGCGCGCATGTGTATGAATATATGAGTATATATAGATACATGTATACATATGCATACATACATTCACACAAAAACAAAAACACAATCACACAGACACAAAGACACACACAGTCACTCACACACACACACACACACACACACACACACACACACACACCACACACACACACACACTAACATACTCACACTCACACATGCATCCAGTAGTGGGACTGCAGTAGGGAGTTTTCAGGATTTGGGAAGAGTAGAACCACCTCTTAGCCACTGTTGTTCCCAGGTCTCATTTGTCCTGGAATAGTCGTACCTGTTATGGTCCCATCAAAGAGTTAACTAGCATGTGAACCACGGGCTTTTGGTTGTCTCAATGTCAGTCGTGCTACTGGTTTTATAATTGGTTGCATTAAAAAGTGAATTCGTTACCGTGAAACATTTTCTCACTCAAGACGAATTCACGCACAGGAACTTCTTGACTTTTGGAACATTTGCGCGGATTTAATGAGTATAGGAAGTGATCTTATTCGGTCTCGAGTTGACTTCCACCATAAATATATGCATGCGTGTGTGTTTGTGTGCGTGTGTGTGCGTGGGCGTGTGTATGTATGTATATATGTATGTATGTATGTATGTATGCATTTATGTGTCTACGTATGTTTTAGATAAAGTCATGAAAAGAAAAGAGAATATTCATTTCCTAAAAAGGACATGCTATATTGAATCAAATGTTTCAATTTCAATAGATTTGAAAATATGAAATAAATCGGAACCATTTGCATTTAGAGCTACAAGCTAAATTGAAGACCTGTCTAGGTCTGGAAGGTCACACAATTTCTGTAAAACACAGACATATACTTATAATTTATTTTCAATTCCTCAGGCTTCCAATGTGCTCTGTATCTCCTACAGTTTTATTCAAAAGTGTCTGAAATCTTTCAGCATGGAAAAAATTTCCTTTGTCAATTGTTCAGAAATTTTCTGAAGATGACAAAGGTGCATGAGCAGTGATGTGTGAATACGTAATTGGTTCAATAACCGGTGTTTCAGACTTGCTTAGATTTTATTCAACGATGAACCTTTTATACTGGTGACGCTATCAACAAATATAATAGTCGAGTATGGGGGCAATGAAAATCCTCTTGAAAACTTGATTATTGCTTTCAATCACCTGTTTGAACAAGTCACATAACATTGTATCTTCCTGGTCCTTATTTTGTGACAGTGATATGACAAAGGATATTCATTTGGAGTTCCTGAAAAACATCTTGTACCAGATATAAAACAAACATTCTTCAGTATACGGCAATTATTTAATGCAGAACTCCTAAGATTGGAGATGATTAATCTTTTAGTCGTCTAGGAGTTGTTATTTTATTTCCTTGGGTTTCTTCATTTAGAGCTGTCCTCGTGATCAGGTCTACGGAAATACAATCGTGTATTAAGCATTTAACGCGGAAAATCGAAGTGATCGAAAGTCAAATCACATTTTGACGAATTCGATTTTAGCAGTTGGAAAAAATATCTTTTATGTACTAAGAATGGTGGTGAACATGTTGAATCCTATGTTTTACAAAATAACTCGAACAATTTATTATATTTATTATAAGAAATAATCACTTTTCACGGTAAATGTATTCATAGATGGATTAAATTGTATAAGGATGCTGAAGGACTTTTGAATCACAATGGAAATTTGATTTCAAACACTAGATGCATTGCATAAGTTCGATGATGCAGAGTCTTTGAGATTAAGTTCTGCTGAGTTAAATGTATTTTTCCTCTTCCTTAATTCGATAAGAAAATCACCAATGACAAAGTAGAGAAAGTTTGAATTACATAACGAACTAAAAAGAAACCTTCAATTTGTTTCTATTACTGACTACACATCAATCTTTTCGCTTGATTTCTGTTTGATG